>NC_068547.1:5454545-5757575 GCF_026212275.2 Microplitis demolitor | reverse complement strand
CCATCGGCTTTGAACTGAAACACGCCCGCGTTAATCCTACGCATATCCACGTACATACAACCCACTAAATATATACATTTATATATATATGTATATGTATATTGTGTTCACACATACAAGAAAATTGTACGGGTGCTGACGCTGCTGTTGCTGCTGCTGTACAATAATCCTCAGACTTATATACAGTAGTGTGTATCTGCGTGCTCTCTATTCTTAAAACTTTTCGTTTTTGTGTAGAGATAGCCAACAAGCGAGTCAGCCTAATTTTTCATAGGCTCGCCCTGGCAATCCCGATAATCCTCGATGAAAAAGTGTCGAGATCAGCAACGTTGGCTTTACTCTTTTGCCCTTTCGCCGCTACTCTCTCAATGTTTCGTTCTCGTTTATATATATCTATATATATTTATACTCTGCTGTCTAATGTATTATTTTATCTTTTTTCTTTATATTGCTTTTATTTTTATCCTACTCTATCACTACTTTATCTTCCCAGTCTATCGATTTTCTTTAATTTCACGCGGCTGTTGAGGTCGAAAGTCTACTCTCGGTTTATAGCGAAATGGCAAAGCAATATATATTTGTCGATATGTAAATATACATAAACAAATATCGGTAGAAGATATGATTACATTATAGTTGCTTTGATATCTAGTAAACTATAAAATCAACTGATATATGAAATTTTATATTTTTTTTTTAATCTTATTCTCTGTCTATCTCACTTCCTTGTTTGCTCAATATCAGTGATTGAGCTTATGCGCCGTTAATTTCTGATGGAACTTGAGAGTATCGTTAAATTTAAATGGAGTAATAGAAGACGAGGTGAGAAAAATGTTAAAAGCATCTGTATAACCTTTTCTTTTTTATCCCGCGGGAGATATTTTCTTGGGATTCATTTAAATGGAGCTCTAGAGTCATTTTCTACGCCGGGCACACAGCTTTTCATTGGCTGCAAAAAGGTGCCGAGAAAAGATATCTGTTCTTTTTTTTTTTTTGACTTTTCCCATTCTTATTTTTTGTGTGTGTGGGTGTGCTTTTTTTTTTGCCTTTGTGGTAAGAGCGGTGAATTGCGATGGAAATTGATGATACTCATAACTTGAAGTGATATCACAATTTTTTGAAAAACTGAAAATGTCACTTACCGGCTTAAGGATAACGTTTTGACTGCTGGGCATATCTTCATAGCAGTTATTTTTTCTTTATTATCCCTCGAAAGAACTCTGTCATCGGTAACACATATATATGTGTATAAAATGTATATATAAATGTGTATAATATACATATATATAACTCAGCGCTACCGCTTGGTACCGATCAACTCGTCGTGACTCTCGACAACGAGAAGGACGCGACCCGACGTGTCGACGTGTATAAAATCTCGTGTGAAAACCACGCGAAAATGAAACGACGTGGAAGAGAGCCGGAATAAAATATCGATAAATTTGCATTGGCTCGTCATAAATCTCCTTTGGGCGCCGGCGGCAAGTCCATTTTGGATTTGTTCCGTCCGAGAGATAGAGAGAGCCAAAGATGAAAACATATATTTCAAAGAGAGAGAGAGAGAGAGAGAGAAAGAGAAAAAGGAGAGGCAATCGACGACGAGAGACACGCGAGCGTGCGAGTATCATGTATATATATATATATATATACCCGCAGTGTCGATCGATCGATCGATTCTACCCACGCGATTCCCATGGGACGTTTTAAACTCACTGATGTGTCTGCTATCTCTCCTGCTGTACGTCTGTCGAGTTTAGCGCGTATGTACACGCACAAATACACACACGCGCACACACTCTTGCCCAAGCACCCAAACAACACAACATACCCAACACACACTGAACACGTCGCAATAGAAGGGTACCAGTTCGTCGATGTTGTCACGTATCTCTGTGGAAAAATCTCATGCATTAATTAATGTTATATGTATACGAAAGCCTTTCGTTTTTCGATATTCAATTCCATGTAAAAGCCCTATTGGCCCATCCCATCCGTTGTTACCCGTGTGCCTCGAGGTATATCCTCGTCTGGTGCGTCTGACGCGAGGTTTATTGCCTGTTCAAAGCGCCCTCGATGCGCGAAAACTCTGCGTCCACGAGATTGCACATAAATTTACCGAACCTCAACCACCCTCTCTTCCCTACTTTCCTAAATGTTCGCTCTCTTCATTCTTTTCTATTCCCCACTGATATACAGAAGCAAACACTACAGGCGCGAAGCTCGGCCTAATTTTATCCAATATTTTTGAGGGCTCGTTTATTCCACAATTTTGTGTACGTCTTCTATTTCCCTCTATCTCGTAGCTTTATTGCTCCTACTGCTACTGCTATTGTTACTGTTAAATAGCTACTTTTTTTTTTACTTTGTACTTATCATTCTCTTATATATAGTGCACAGTATACTCGGCCTTCTCGCGCTTCGTCGAACAAAACTCTCATCGCGTCTTTGAAACAAACTTTTTTATTATCGGTTTCGCACGCCAAGAATCCAATATTTTCTCATTACAACTTTTTCTCAACGTCTTATTAATTGCCATCAGCAGTAGCAATATCGTCCTGACCTCGTCATCCTATCGGTACCTGTACACATGCCCGAGCTTGACAACAGGGTTCATATTATATATAACATCAGACATGATCGTCGGTTGAAGCTGCCGTGGGCTTTTTAATTTTCTCTTCCTGCTCTTTTATTACGTCTATCTATCTATCCATATATATGTAACTAACGATCTGGTTCCGAGATGATACACATTATTATATATATATTTTATTACATCTTATTGTCTCGCTTATTAACGTTAATAGGTAATGTCGGTAAGCGACGACATAGGACGGGCTGACCGTTGACATTATCACATATTTAGTCTACTCGCGTCTACTCTATTCAACCAATAAAACAAGTTAGCAGCATTATCTTTATTGAGGCAAACTAAATTAAAACGAGCACACGAGTCGAGTTAACGCGATGTATTTGCCCCGTGGTATTGAGAAAATAGATATATAGATATAATAGGAGGATCAAAAGACAAAGCAGTTAAATAATAACAAGACAAAGACAATGAAGAAGCAAAAGAAGAAGAAGAAGCAAAAGTTGGCTTCATCCAGTATATATATATGTGGGAGTCTCAGAGTCCGGAGACGAGCGTGGGTCGGACCGGAACCAGGATGATTCACGTCTCACCGCGACTTTGCCGTCGATGAACGCCGTCGAACTCGCATACTAGTCAACACCGAGTGTACGTACAGATTAAATTCAACACATACAGATCTAGATATATGCGCGTCTGTATTAAATATATTACCTCAAAACTATCAATATCTGGCACCGAAGAATGTACATCGCGGGAGAGTCGTTTGAAAGTTTATAAAAAAATATTTCATGATCAACACGCGTACGTACCCTCAACTTTTTTATTTTTTTTTTTAAATATATTACGAATTTTTGTTCATCTCTCACGCCTTCGCTTTGTAAAACTTGACTCCTCTCTTAGGTTCTGAGCTCTCGCGAGAGAGAGACAATGGGTGCGTGGGTAGAGAGACCGTTGGCGTGCGCCGGCGCTCATATATGTATATATATATATATATATATATATATATATATATATACTTACTCGTAGTATACACCCTCGCATTAAATTAAATATCCCTGTGGCTATCGCGTTAAAGCGATTACTTCCGACGTAGAGGCAAAACGACTAGAACTT
Source organism: Microplitis demolitor (assembly GCF_026212275.2). NCBI lineage: Eukaryota > Metazoa > Arthropoda > Insecta > Hymenoptera > Braconidae > Microplitis > Microplitis demolitor. Next base: position 5,753,872 of record NC_068547.1, on the reverse strand, counting down.
GACTAACTCATCCATGACCCTGGATATATATATGTATATATATATAATAAACTGTACAGTGCTGTACTATCTATACTGGCCTGCATAAAGATATAAAAAATAATATAATATAATAAATCTGATTGAGTGTATGAATTTAAATCACAGCAGTCTACACTTATCCAAGTTCTTAGCAACATAACATCTAACGTCGCGTGGCTCGCATTATACGAATTGCATTCCCCGGCACAGGAGAAAGATACAGCAGCAGCAGGAGTAACATCAGCATCAGCATCAGCAGCAGTAACCATTAAAGACCGGTCGGAAGCAACCGCATTCCTCCGGAATTCCGTGGGTACCAATCCAAATCTCCGCCTTAAACTCTCGTCCTTTCTCTCACACCGTCTTATCTTTTCTCTTGACTCTGTTATACGTACATAAGTGTATATATGTCTTGTCTTTGACTCCGAGCAGCAACCACTTTGGTCCTGTATACCCAGTGCTCGGTGAGAGAGTTAAGCTGACGATGAGAGTCTCTGGCGCAGATGAGTACAGTGTGGGGCACAGTCTACCGCTGTCGACGAGCCACTAACCTACCCGCAAAACCCGTCGGAGACTAGTTCTCTCTGGTACCTTGATTCTGAAGCTATTCGTTAGCCTATTTATGTTTGTAATTACAAAGTCTTCACTGAGTTCTCGCGCCTCATTCCCCTCGGGTTTGTTTGGACTTGCTTACCCTGTCCTATCCGTCTTCTCATCTTCAGAGCTCTGACTCTATATAGTGAAATTGTATACGCTCTCCAAAGCATACCTAAGTACATACTCTTTGCTCTACGTATATCTGCTGATGTGAATCGTCTTATTTGTAACTCGATTCTCTATTAAACAAAATTATCTAAACGACAAGATAAATAAATATATATAAATATATAAAAATATATATCATTATAACTATAATTTAATTAAATTTATCTTTTACCTTTATGGCGTGTTTTAATTTCCATTTAGCACTTATTGCTTGGGAATGTTGATAAGAATAATAAATTTGACAAACACACGAATGTTACTTTTTTTTAATTTTTTTTTTTTTTCCCAAAAGACCATCGAGAAAAAAAAATAACACGAGTTCTCGCGTGACTCATCTTTTTTTACGTGTCGCTGACCCCTTTCGTCTTGTTTTTAAAGAGTGTAGATAAGAGGAGCAAACTTTAGTGGCAAAGTGGGTAAGAGACTACTGATGGCAGTGATAGTGGCGGGGAGAGATTTTTAGAGAACGAACTGGAGAAAAAGGCTGAGGATTGAGAGAAAGGTCATTGGGGCCTTCGGGAAATTGAGGAAAAATGTCCCAAGTGCCTAACGATGATAGGAAGAGACTAAAGAAACGGTTATCCGTGTTATAGCTGACGGCAATGAGCCCCGGAGGCGATATCTTGGGCTTCTGCTGCTTGAGACCCTCGTCGGATGATGATCGAGAGTTAAATCGTCGGTACTTTTGTGCAATGCAGACTAAGACTAAGAGTTAAAAAAACGACGGGATATCACTGTCGAGACCACTATGAACGTCCCCCAGGTAGTAGTGACGATTTTTGATCTGAATCGTGATCTTTTGTGACTTTATCTATCCAGTGACCCTTTATTGCTTTACCTATAGAATAAAAAAAAATATATATGTATATATGAGTCTTGGAGTAGTTTAAGTGCTGAGGGATTTATCCATGAAAATCAAAGTAGGCTTTTTCTTTCACGTGTTATGTTATGACTCTCGGGACAGTGGAAAATGAGGGCGCGTCCATTATACATATAGATATATATAAATATATGAATACACACTGATAGCTATCTGTGTATACACATACTGACACGGCGATTTGTATCGAGTAAGTTCAATATTTATTCATGGCCCGTGAGAACGATTGTATATTACGCATATATATATATATATATATATATATATATATATATTTGTATACATAAACGTCGTTACAAACTAATATAAAAGATACTAAGCCTTTTTTATATGATGACGGCCACACATGAAAAAATTGTACACAAAATAAAATTCCAGCAATTTTTTAAATACTTATATCTATATAAATATATACAAATGAAAAAAGAGATAAAATAAAACATCATACTTATTTTTTTTATTGAAACTTGTAGCATAAAATGAGGATTAACATAATCCCTTGAAGAAATGAATAATATTTATTTAAAACTATTCAATTGAATCATTTGAATAAAATTTATTGTAAACAGTGATGATGATCATAACATGTATATATATATATATATATATATATATATATATATATATATATTTATTTAAATTATTCATTTTAAAAGTGGTGTCATCAATTCCAATAGTGATCAGTTTAAAAAGAGCCGCACTTGGACACGGACTTAACTCTTTTATAGTTTAGATTAATGATAAAATAAAAATATATAAAATAAAATGATTGGTAATTTTTCGTCTCTTTATTATATTAGTCTATAAGTCGCACTGATGTAAATTCTTGGCCAGCACCTCTATTATGTATATAAATATAAATATATGAGCCTGGTTGTTATTATGAGGATTTCTCCAGAGAGATCACGAAATAACACCTAGTGTCTTTGTTGGGCCGGCGGTCTCACGGCGGCGAAGCGCCATCCATAAATTTTTGAGCACACCGTCCAGAGTATATCTTTCTCTCTCATTGGATAGGGCTTGACGGTATGGTCACAACCCGGGAATCGGCCACCCGCACTCTCAACGATCCTTATACTTCTCTGCTCCAGCATATCCAGATCCCGGCTCTTCGCCACAGCGTGACGGCATATAACCTGAGTATGCCCGAGAAAGACACGCGCCCAGTCTGGACCCACACCCACGCATTGGATGCCGCGCGGCTCTCAACCCCTTTACACTTCTACTCGTGCAATTTTTTTTTATTTTATATTTTTTAGCATCATGTTGTTTTTATTCGCACGACCAGGGAGTTGAGACCCGAGTACAGAGTATACGGCCTCAGTAGACCCTGGTTTCAACGACGATTAATGTTTATAAGGACAAGGGAGAAAGAGAAAACTAGTATACATCTACTGAGAGACTGCGGTGTATCCTCTGCTCAGCATCGAAACGGGATCGTTATATACCACGGGGGCCGTCGCCGCCCATCGGGAGATGCTGCCTGGACAACAAGGAAAGGAGACAAGAGTCCAAGTGAATAAGGCATTACAAAGAAAAGATGAGGATAAAAAGTTGAATAATAAAAAAACAAAAGTGAGCAACGTGTGCATGAGAAAGACACCTACGCTTTAGTCTTTGTGAAGCTACGGTACCGCGAGCATCAGCTCACTATATATATGAACTTTTATATATTTTTTCTAGTCATTTCGTCTGTGTATCTAAATATGTCAATGACGGTGACGATGAGACTGCTGTCTCATGGTGATGATTTCAGCCCACGCATTTAAATATAAACCAATGTTTATATTTAAAGATTTTAAAAATAAAAATAATAAGTAAAGCATAAAACCCGTAACTGATTGGACAGGTTGTGTGCGACAAAGTAACTTGTCTTATTCGGCTCGACGACGGTCATGGGAATTGACGATCGGCAAGATGTCTATATATATATATCATCATCATCATCATAAGCTTGAATGTGGCTAAGTTGGCTCCAGTGGCGGGCGAAACTCTGTATTTATTTTATTTTGCGCGACCGATCAACCCTGAAATCGCGTCGTTCCGCGCTATCTCTGTCTTGTTCGGCCGGTCCCCGAGACACCCATCATCACAAAGAATAAAAGAGTTAAGAGTGAGCGAGACAGTCTAAGAGAGTGAGAGATCATTGACGTCTTCGAGGCCAAGACTAATGTGATTCACATGATGACTACAATGTTTCCCGAGAGCTCGAGACTTATTCTCTCTGTCCTCTTCTCTGATGCCGGCGTGTCTCTAACACAGGAAGTGTACCCACGATATCGAATCACTCTCATCATTTTTCAGCGAGCTCTCTTAACTCCACGGTTATTTTATTCCCACGCTCAAAAATATATTACGTTTACTTATTCTTCTCTAATATATGTAATATATTAATTTTGCTTTTTTGTCTTGAGAATAAATAATTTTTTTTTTTTTTTTTTTCAAAAATTTCTTACCAACAATAGACAGAATTTGTTGAATTTAAAATCCAACGTATTTAAATGTTGTCTTAAAGTCTGCAATACTCTGGGCTAAAGTATCTCGCGAGGAGCATGAGGAGGAGAAGGGGCGCAAGGCGCGAGACAGGCGCGTGGCTCCCACGGGTCCGATGGGCCCCGAGTAGTCTTACTCTCTCACTGGTTGTTCATCTTTTCATCCTTCTCCGTTCCCTTCTCTCTCGTTGGTGGTGTTATTGTTGTTGTTGTCCTACTGCATGCTTCGTCCATTGGCCAAGTAAAGTGCATAGCAGGCCAAGTGCTGCACGCTCGCGAGGTAGCGCAAGCAGGTTTAGTTGCTCGTCAAGACCAGTTAGAAGCTGCTCACAAATAACCGGTGGATGGTTACGTCGCATTGTGCATAAACCGAAGTATCCACTAATATAATCGCAGACAGAGAGAGACAAAAATACGCTTGCAAAAGTGTGTAGTGTTAGGGATGGGGGGATCGATAGGCGTGCGAAACTAATTGCCAAATTGGAGCAGAGGCTCAAAATAATAATCACAAGAGCCTTCTTCAAACTAATTACTTTATCCTCTTTCGTATACACGAAAGTGAGTAGTCTTAATGGTTATAAGGCTTCTCCGGCGTATCGAGCCGTTTCTCATCATCAACAGGGAGAAAGAGAGCTGAGAAACGTTAGTTACTCATTTTTCGTTTCTCTTGGGTCCACTCGTCCTTGTACCCGGTTTTTTCTATTCATCTTCATCCGCGTGCAATGCAGAGCCCACCTGAGGGGCTGTCTAATAACCTTTCGTCGCAAGCCGCCGGGCAAATTCCGTCGATTCTACCCCGAGAAAAATTATGAGCCCGCAAATGAAATCCCAGAGAACGTTAGTGGAAGGCGCGCGCATGTATGAATTATATATAGCTTTCTTTCTTTTTCTCTTTCTCTCTTAACTTCTTCTCTCATCGCTTATTTCACTCCTGTACTTGCGGACTTTCCAGGCAGACTTTTCGCTTCTCTCGCCCTAAAATTGCGCCAGAGCGTGCTGATATACGAGTGTCCGTCGACTGGAAACGGATTCTTACGGTCTACCTCCCTTCTGTTATACCACTACTACGTACTACTGGCATATCACTTCCCACCTTCTCTTCCCCTTTCTCTTCTTTCTGGTCTCCCCAGTCTCTTCTTGTTCGAGCCCATAAATATCGATATCCACTTTTCTTACTTCCCACCTCTCACCCCGGCTAAATTCGTGGATATGAGGTTTTCAAACTTTTTTCGGGAGAGAAAATTACAAAAGAAAACTACTAGTATTTTTTGACTGTCTCATTTTTTTTCTTATATTTATTTCTTGGACCACTCTCTCTCTCTCTCTCTCTCTCTCTCTCTCTCTCTCTCTCTCTCTCTCTCTCTCTCTCTCTCTTCTCTTTGTCTGAAACATAGTTTTAAGAGCACACGTCTTGGTTTCTTTTCACAACCGGATGAGTTGCAGTAAGTTGGGTAAAAACACGAAAACTTTGGTGTTGAACTCAGTGGCGAGAGAGTTTACCTCGTTTCTGGATCAACTCCTTAGAACGTTAGGGAATCAACGAGCAGTGTAAGTGCAAGAAAAAAGAGAAAAAGAGCGAGTACTCCGACAACTGTATAGTATTATGTAAAGTGCAGTTGTACTGTAATAGCAGATCAACTTTATAAGATGCTTATACATGTATCTAATCACACTACCACCTTCATATGTATGCATAATAAACGTGTATATATTTAAACTCGCGAGCAGTAAGCTTAGTATATATATATATAAGTGCCAGCTCGTAGTTGTTGAGTGCAGATATGTGCCGAGTTGTACAAGTATATTTCCTGACCTCTGAACTTGTTCAACGTACATTCGCATGGAGAAAACGATTCTCATTCAGATATCGATAATTGCACCCCGGAGACTATCTTCTCGCTTCTTATTCTTATTCTCCAACCTTTGGGTTTATGTAAAAACTAAAGGCCCTGGAGCTAGAAGAATTCTTTCTCGTTATACAGCACAACTCGTATCCCCTGTTGCCGGTTTTCAATGGCACGGATTAACGTCCCAGGATAGCCGGAAACGTATGCAGACGAGCGTGATACAGAGAAATAGTCGACAGTAAAAATGAGAAATAAAATAAAAAGAATTAAAGTTTAAGTTAGAGTTAGATAGGCTGCAATGTGGTATTCAACAAACCGTGAATAAAATTCAACAGTAATATGCTCAATACAATAGCTTCGATATATCTATAATTCACAGGTGTTGGATATGTGTTATACGTTATATGCTATTATTACTCTTATCATTGTTATTATTATTTATTATTATATATTCTCATTCCGTACTTTTATACATACGCATATAATTTTTTCTTTTTTTTTTCTTATTATATACTTGATAGACTATCATTTTCTTTCAATAAAAATATAATCTATTTACGGACACGAGCTGTTATTGCATCTGTATATATACGATGTTTACTGTCGGTAACTTCACATATAGCGAACTCTTAAAATAAAATAAAAGAAAAAAAAAAGTAAAAAAAAAACACTAAAGCACCTGTTTCTTCACGGCAATCTTCGTTTTCCGTCATCCATGACCGATAATGGGTTTCACAGTCGACCAGAGAAACGGTCTGAGCATTTTGGAACAGTGAATCCAGTGTGTTGCCAATCGTGCGAATCTTCTGGATGAGCCGGCAACGGCAACGGCATCGAGACTGCCACCACCATCATCATCTTGATCCTCGGCATCAGCAGCCACCAGCAGAACGAGCTCTATAAGTATAACAAGAGAAAGACATGAAGACACTGATGGAACAAAGAGCTCGAAGATGCATCCGACCGTGAAGAAGATCTCCTCTATTTGGCTCCTACTCTTTCTCTCTTAAACACACACAATACTGTGTCTAAACTTTAATTGTATGAGTAGTAATAGTCGTCGACGTCTTTGCTCTAGATCTGACGTCATTTTCCTCCTGGGAGTATTATAGCAATTTCATCGCGCGCCCACTTATCCCGAGTCACGTCACACATGTGTAAGCTCGATCTTGTGGCAGGTAGTTTTGACTAGAGTAAAGTTGGAGCGACGACGCGTGCTGTAGAATTATCAAAGCCCCTAGGGTAGTGAAACATATATCCATGTACAGATACATACATATATACAAATATATATATATATATATATACATGCATACAGTTTTATAGTGAAAGTAAAGAGCAGAGATTTAACGGAATATATATATGTATAATATGAAGGCACGTCGACGAGGGGCAGGATGCGGGGGTGCCAAACCGCAAAGTCGTTTGCTAGCCAAGTTTCTCACAAACTATATTCCCGTATACAAGTATTAGTCGTTTACTTGACTCTGCTTCAGCGGTTTAGACATGTATATGTATATAAGCATAACTATGGGTACACATGCACAGGGAAATAAGTAGTATGCTCGCTCGGCAGGAACGTGAGTGTGGTTGCATTAGTTTATTAAGCCCCCATCGTAAATAAAAAAAGGGGGCAAATAAAGAGGATGAGAGACACGATCTTTTTTTATTTCTCTCCCTTTCCCTCATTCGGCGGTGCATCGTATGATAGTCTCTGGGCATTTGAGTTTTTGTACATATTACCTCCTCGGGGGTTTATCCGTAGCGGTGAAGACCGGCAAAAAGAAGCAGTAGACGTTGGATCTCGTCGTGAGTAGCGTCAGGTTCTGCTGCGAGTATATCGTTTTGGGACGACCGCCGGCGTGTTGGGAGCGTTTCACTCGTAATTACGAAATTGCTCCTTTGAAGGGATCCGCACTGCTGCTGATGCTGCTGATCTCGCTGCCGTTGCTGTGATGATGCACCGGTGCTCCCTATTTTCTCCGCCCCCGAAAAAAGACCGTACAGCTTTACTGGCTTGCCTTTTTATCTCTATAAATAGTTGACGATGTCTCCTTTAAAAGCTACTCGAATAGCTATATCTATATCTACACATCTTCACATACATATATATATATATATATTTATGTCTATATCTATCCATCAAAATCGACTACTTAGCTTCTTCTGATGCTTTGTGATACTTTACTCTCTATTTGCTAATGGTTGAATGAAACTCGATGAGACAGTATACTGTATACAGTGTACAGAATACTATAGAGAAAACCCGAGATATCGAGTGTCTCAAACAGCCTGGGGCTCATCGTCTTACGTTTACTCTCTCACCAGATTAATCCATCTCCCGTGGATACCGTAATAGCCGTTGTGAGTATAGTATAACTATATAGCCACTGCGGGCGATTATTTCGCGGGGATCGCTCCGTCATCGCGGAAGGCGGCTTCTCTTGATGTCCCGACGATTGGCGACGGGTGTGAGACGTAACGGGGGATAGAGCCAGTGACTATAATCACTTCGATCTATGGGCTACGACCCCGTCAAGGTCGCTCTCTTTTATATACATTTATCTAAGGGGATGTGAACAACTATTTTTTTTCTTTCTCTCTCTCTCTCTCTCTCTCTCTCCCTTTTTCTAGACATCCATATATACGGTATATAAATTATCTCTCTATATAAGTACTCTGCTGATGATACTGGGACTTATTCTGGTGATGTCGCTCTTGACGATTATAAATTTCCGTAACTACTTTACCCGTCTAATGATCAGTATATCTTTTCTCTCGCCAGACCTCATTTACTTTTATCGTCAATTATTCACGCTGCAATATTGTTATCTATCTATATAGATATCAATTTATTATTTATTAATTCTTTTTGTAACGTATTTTTATTCTCTCTTCATAGATACTCTTTGCTCTGTAATACTCAAGACCTTATATATATTCTCTTTATATATATTTGATGTAGAAAGATTACAAAAAAAAAATATAAGAAAAAAATCGACAAGTTTGTGATAAATGTACATTTGAGAAGATAGAAATGACGTATACTTTTCATTCGATGCATCCTTTCATTGTCATTACTCTTTCTCATCATTTTTTATCTTTGATTTTTTATTTTCATCTACTTTAGCAAACTCCTCCCTTGCCGCCATCATATCAAAGCTTACATCAAATTTTATATATCTGTCATAATCATCAAACTTTTTGATGACGTTCGCATCACAGAAGCCAAAAAAATTATCAATACATATGCTTTAAAAAATATTTATATATATTTTTAATTTCCATCTCTAAAAAAAAAATATACATATATGTAGAAGCTTCAAAGTCTAATTAAAAAATAGCGTTGGGTATAAAGGATTATAAAAAGAGTATGTTGTTGATGAGTACATACATAAATATAAATATACTAGTAAAATATAGTCAGAATGAGTGAGAAAATTGGAAGGAAGACTAATTATCTGATTTACGAGCAGCCAGCCGCAACTACTGTACTGTACTCTGTCCGTCGTGGACTGTGCACCTTACAGTAGTCCGTTCCATACTCTTATATTGCTTTATATCCAACTCTTGACTGATGTTAAATCCCCAGAGTAGTCTACTTTGGCTACTATCATCATCACTCAGAGGAGAGAGGAAGTACGTACTTGTGACCGCAGAAAATACAACTCTGATTATTCCTACCTCGCAACGCTCGATGCACGTGCATCGTTATACTAAAGAGAATAAGAGTACAGAGTACTCAGTATAGAATAGTGTATAATATATATATATATATATATATATATATATATATATATATATATATATATATATATATACATCCACCTTTTATATATATTGCGTCTCTCTCATCCGCTGATGACCAAGTGGACTTACTGGTATATACCTCGAGGCACTGGGTAATTGCGTTTATTAAAACTTTACGCGTTCTAGTTTCGTTGGAACATTATCATGGAAAATAATAATACCAACCGAACCACTGTCTGTTACTATACTTTATAATACACATATGTGTAGATAGATATATATGTACTTATAAAATACATTAGACTTTGAATTTTAGACACACGTTATAATTAACTGGTGAGAGTTTACTGGGAATACCCATCAAAACGTTTATACAAAATTTTCAGTGTGCGCGTCGTATAGTTTCGTGTGCTAAGCCCAGACAGAGTGGCTAAGCTTTCGCGCATAGACTAATGAACCACCGCTAGAAATAACCTGAGAGGAAGAGAGAAAGTGAGAGACTTTGTAAGCCAACGAAAATCCCACGTTTACATATGGAATTATCGTGCATCTCTCGTGGATTACCAACTTCATTTCATCCAACGTTGGATTATATTAGAGAAGACACTCAGCAGTGAGACGCTTCTAAAGACACACCATATACACATACTGGCTCTTAATTTATTATTATTATTATTATTGTTGTTCATTTACATTTATATTCACCTCAATATTATTTAAATTTCAATGAAACTTGACCCAACAATTTATGAATCATATGAAGGGGTGGAAGTTTTTTTTTTTCTATTTTTATTTAAAACAAGCGGACGAATTAGGAAAACATGTAGAGTGAAGAAGATAAAAAAATATAATTCTAATGAATTAATACAAGCGCTAACAACGTTACGGACATTAAAGCTTTTCACCAAAACATGAATTTGAATTTTGTAAATTAATTGCAGGTCAGCAGCGCTCTTACGGCTTGAGTGTACCAAGCAAAGTATCATCCGTGGTTTTTATTTTTATTCCGCTCGTTGCTTTTCTTCATCGCGAGTAATTATGCATAGTTCGCATGCTGTCCGCAAATGAATATACATCTGAGCCCAGCATCACACGGTATCCTCGTATGCTTTACAATACCTCTGTTTGTCCCACAACTATCACATGAAGCATTAAGACCGCAATGTTTCTTATAAAAGTTACGACACATCAGACAATTCAAGAGGGGTAAAATTTAAACTTTCAACGCTCAAACACCATTGCCGCCGCTCTGCCATCATACGAACATAAAAAACTTTAAGCCCAGCCTTGTCTTAGAAAGACTCAGCTTGTTTTTCAATGTCTACACTGTTAAAAAGTTTAAATCACTTTCATAAATATGATACTGCAGATATAAAATATTTGTCAGTCAACTTTCCATCAAACAAAAAATTTTTTATTTTTTAACCACATATAGATCAGAGTTTGTGGATTTTCAGTTTTCAAATTAGACGGTTCTCAAACCGCTAAATTCCCCGGAAACTTTAAGAGGAATGCAACAAAGCATGACTGACTAACGTTTTCATCGTAACGAAACAGCCTAGAGCGACGTGTCTATATTCGCAAAACATATATATCATATACATATATTTTTGAGGTGTTTACATTCGCTGATTGCTGTTTGAGGTGTACAGGTAGTTTTTAACTGCACTTATGTGAAACTTGACACATCAAAACTACTTGACAGCACTCTACTTTCTCGATTGTATACAATTCTTGGCACATCTTTCAAATAATCGTCTAGCCGGCTGGTCATATAAATGACATGTGATCAAGATGCAAACTCAGTAGCACACGTTTATTTAAAAGGAAAAAGTCATACAACTCTTATTAAAGTTTACTCAGTTGCCATGCGAATTTAATTTTTTCAAACTAAATTTTAAAAAAATAACATTTTTTTTTCTCATTCACTGTATCATTGAGACATTCGTATTCACAAACAATAATAAATGCAGTTGTGAATACTGTAAACGTTTTTCTGCAGCAAAGGCTTTGTGTGTTTACGTTCCAGTAAAAGTAGACCACGCGAATTGCGATTAAAAGAAATAGAATGCACACACACACACAGAGTTTACCTCAAAGTTGTTTTTTTTCCGTGTCGATGTAGTGGAGTCTAGAGCACGAGAGCCAAAGAAGGGTATAGGCACCCAGTGATTCATATATGTGTATATAATATATAGCTATACCTACACATATATATCTATATATATGTGTATAGGAATATACACGCCGGTCTTTCTCTCTATTCGTTATTCTTTCCTTCTTTTGGGATGAAAAAAAAGCTCGGCATTCAGCAACGTTGCATATCGTATTCTGATCTACGTCCGCCTGAAGGCCCCAAAAAAGTATGCATCAGTCACATTGTGTAAAGTGAATTCCATGCATCAGTGTGTATAACAGCACACAGGTACCCAAAGGGCGCGGGGTCAGGTGATGAAAAGGAAGCTAAATTAAACTTGCTAAAACGTTGCTTTTGATTTTTCAAAAGCTATGCTTTGAAAAATGTATTCATCGCGTTTATACCTATAAATTTATACAGGCACATATATGCTTGATGGTTAATTTAGTATCCGTGAGTATAATTGAAAATTCATAGTACGATTTTGCTCTGATAAATTTAAGCCTCTGGTAGGGCGCTGTGCTAATACGCATCACGTGGAATTCCTATTGCTGCTGTTGCAGAAATCGAAGCCTTTTCATCTCATAAACTATATACTATATACTGTACAGAGCGATAGTACAGTCGAAAACCACTCTCGGGTCCACTTCCACTCGTAACCGATTATGTTCCCAACTACTACTCTTGTACACTAACTTGTACTATTCCTGATGGCTCGTAAATATTTACATGTAATGCTGGAGCAATTGCATTTGCATGCCAAATTCACTGTCGATTTCTCCCGAATATATAACAAGCGCATATTCACATTGCGCAATATATTGTTAAGTAGAGTTGAGTGAAAAGATATATGCAGGCATAAACTCATAGTTGAATTCGGATCGTTATTACTATCGAAAATTAAACGTGCAATTAACATCTCAAAATTTCTCATTAATTTTCGAGAATAATGCAACATTTTTTTTTCGTGTAGATGATTATCGAGCCGCTTTAATCCCTTCAATTAAAAATATTTATCTATTGATTCACGGATTTTGTGTAAATCTCTAATTATTGTAATTAATTATTTTAATTCCTTTTAGATTAAATGAGCCTGCTGGTTGCACTCATTACCAGCGGATTCAATGGTAAATATGTTTCATTTAGTTTTATATAATTAGTACAGTACAATAAAATTCCGCCTCGTGATGTAAGCTGTAGAGATAAACAATTTATATAAATTTAAAATTGGTTCAGGATTTTTGAGTCACATTGTATCTGTCGAGGCGTGTAAGAGCTCTTCTATCTTCTATAAAATTTTTTTTTATTTTTTTTTTTCACTCAATTCCAATAGTATCGACAGCGCGGAAAATGCCCAGTTCGAAAGTACGGTGTTCGCAAATGGCTCGCGAATTCAGAGGCATCGGAAATTGCATCTCACTGTCGATCCAGCGATCTGCTGAGCTCCATTCAGTCTAAGAGAAAAAAATCACATTAATCAATTACTTGAAATACTATTTATTTTATTTCATTAGAGTTAATTTTCTCTATTTAATGGCCTCTCTAACATAAAGTCGTATCTTTATAATGGAGTGTGTATTAACTGAAAGATTGCAATAGCAATAATAATAAAACCTGAATAAAGATTAATAAATTAACTTTATTTATTTAGATTTTTTAGTTCAGTATTGATGTAATGCTTGGCGTTGCAGTGAGCGTTTAATTTTTGCAGACTTTATCAGTATGAATGTAAAAGAAAAGTCCATGAGCAATGAAAAAGATCAATGAGTACTGAATGGTGTCTAGACAGTAGTTTCTCTGCTGGAAAGTTGGCTCGCCCACGTGCTCGACGCGTTTATACGACTCGCACACGCGTCTCACCTCTTTCAGATGACTCATATGTGCCTTCTCACTGTCTTACCGTCTCCCGGTCTGCTCACTATCTCTCACTTTTTCTTACTCTTTACTTTATTATCTTTACTCTCTTCTCTCGTCACAATCCTCACATATACCATCATATTATTTTCGCGTAGTCGGTACACATACTTTTTAATACTTGATGTCTACAGAGTTTATATATACATATACATATATATATGACAATACGTGCAGGCGATGACTCGTGATCGCAAGTCCATCCCACACGCAGTACCCGGCGCCTACGAGCGCAATTCTCCAGACCATAATCGTTTCCGCTGAGCGCAAGTAGTATAGTAGAAATATATGTCCTCGTCTTGGTAGTTGTCGCAGTCAACAAAGGCAAATGCTTGGGCTGATGGAGAGTAAGATCCGCGATCAAACGAGAACCGGAAGAAGCGTAGGCCTACCGGTGTTTTGAAATAACTTTTAATGATATATTACACATACGTATACTTTTTAGAATTGTCAATTAATTGATGAATGAATGACTTATAAATTCAGTTGAATTTTTATAAATTAAAATATACATATATTTTTTTTTTATTTCATGTCTGACACGTACACAAAATTACGAATGGCTTCCGCTAATAGTTTTATTTTATTTTTATTTCTTTTTTTATTCCGTCGTATTTCCTTCCGTTTAATTTCCAAGAAAGGTTCATTCATTCTTTATTATATAGACTCGGTGTGATGTGTTAAGCCACATGATGCTAACGAAATTAAATTGATTTGTAAAGCAGGATAATGGGATAAAAAGAGAGAGTATTAGATGCCGAGTATAGTAAGAGCAAAGACTATATCGTATTGTATTAGCGAGTATAGACATGTGCGTTGGCAAGCGAAATTGAAAGCTGCGGTGACGGATCGATGCCCGTTTGATCGTTTGTTTCGGACAGATGTCGACCGAATACTGCCAGAGTCAGTTTCGCAATTCGTGGATTCAAAATCCATTGCGATCAGTCGAATAAACACTCTCGAGTTTCTGATACCACCGCCTATATATATATATGTGTTTATAAATATATATTGCAGTAACACGAGCATTGACAAGGGCTTAATGCCCTTGTTTTTACTCCATTTACTATTACGTCAATCAATATCGTTGCCCGTACTGCGATAAAAAAACAAAAATAAATAAATAAAACGAGTTTAATTGACAGGAATCCACTTGAAAGATTTTTTTAGTCTAGAAAAATCAAATTTTTTTGTCCCAATGGTTAAAATTATTCTAGTGGTTCATAATGAACTAAAAAAAATCTGAAAACCTCCTGACTCGGCAGTCCAGCCTCAAAACTTCCCACTCTTGAGCTCGAAAATACTTTTGTTAATACATTTTGGAGCTCTTCAAGCTCGAAAATAGTGATCTCGTGACTTCTAATAATGAATCGATTTTTGACGTTGAGAAAGGCATTTAATCTCTGATATTAAAGAACAAAAAACTGTCATCAATTAGTTCAACAATTTGAATTTTATTAAAAAAAAAACACTTTTTCGAAATACTTTCGACAACGTTTTCTTTTGAACAAATGAACTGATTTTGATGGTTGAGGTGGCATTCGACACAGCTTATAAAATTTTAGAACTGAATAGATTTTGGAATCAATCCATCGAGTTCATTACAAGTTATCCAAAAAAAACATTTTTGAAAATTTTTTATTTTCGGAGTATCTCCAAATATACTGTACCGATTATGCTCAATTTTTTACAAATTTTTGGAATTAATGAGCCCTTTCAAACGCTACCTCAAAAGCCAAATCGATTCATTCGTTCAAAAGTTACAGAATTTTTACACACATCCGTACACACATACATACACTCGATTATCTTGAAAATAGTCAGAAAAGTTTCCAAGGACCTTAAGACCTCGAGTACTATTGAAAACTCGGGTTTCGAAACCTGGACCGAAACCAATAACTTGCTTTTTTTTTTAAATTTTCAATTTTCATAGCGGGAAGTTAAAAAAAAAGATAAAGAGTATATGATAGAAATATGTACCAACAAGTTGTGAAGACTTTTCAAAGTGGATTCTTTTAAGATAAAGGAAAGAAAGAATAAGTTGCCGCGCGTGAGATAAATTCCAGTGTGGTCGAGAGCTGGGATACACAAACCTCGACGCGACTCTCTATTTATTGGTCTAGACTACGGTGGAGATCAGAGTGACAATGTGAGCCGAGTGGAGAGTAGAAAGAAGTAGAGCAAGCCAAGGGTAGGCAACCAACAAAGAACAAGGCTCAAAAGAAGTGAAAAAATAATAATAATAACAGAACAAGTAGTGCATGAGTATAGCAAAGAATAAAGCTGCGCAAGTATAAAGTAAGAAGTAAGACAACATACAGCTTAGGTGGATAAGTGCGTGAGCTCACTCGTTCCCGTGTTCTCAGCACAACGTCCACGTCCAGACATCGACATCGACATCGACATCCTATGTACGTATAATTATCGTTATTCAGTAGCAGACTTAACGTCTTTTCGTGTCTCGCGAAAATTTGTGCGACAAAAGTTATAAATAAACAGACAAGTAGACTTAGGTGGGCTGGAGGAAGGGATTCTGTTGGTATAAATAAAAATAAACCAGACGGATGTTAAACAGCTCGGCCTGTTTTTCGGTTGCTTTGACCTGCTTATTATTATTAAGTATATATGTATCATCCGAGAGAGGGGGCAAGAGAGGGAGGTCTAAAAATTAAGGAAATTTATAAGTATATATATATATATATATATATATATATATATATATATATGTGTGGTCTGACACTGAGAGGTTAAAGCTATATTTGAAAGCATAGGTCTCAATATTTATTTAAAGCTCAAAGTCTTGGTAACTGCGCTGGGTATTCATTCGATAAATTCAATATCAAACTATTAATTAACCCGGACTGAGGATCAAGAAGAGTAAGAGGAGTTTGATATCAAATTTAATTGGTATTAAGTTAAGCAAATATTAGTTTACTTGTTTGACTATTGAATATTAAATGCTTTAGTTTTTTTTTATTATTTACTTTAAAGGTACATAATTTTGAGCAAATATCGTGTTCTCAATCAAAAGTTTATGTATGCCAGGTACATCAGCGTCTTTACTCATCGGTCTCCTGGTCATTTCAAAGTTTGAAAGCAGCTTAACTAACCCTCGCATTTGCATTTATAGTGCAAACTTGTCGGTCCGTTAAATTCAGTCTTCAGTCTTCCTACAACAATTTCTTTGTGTCACTCTACGTCACACTCTGATTCTATTGAATGAGAAATGCGTATAATATGTATATTTATATATATATATATATATATATATATATATATATATATATATATATATATCTACTCCCCAAACAATATAAATTTCCTGTTTTTGTTTTTAATTATGCATAACATTTTTGTTTTGCTTGCCTATTGTATGAAAAAGTTTTAATGGAAAATAATTAGTCAGAGCTCAGCAGGTGATAAAGTTTACATGTCAAGTTAAAAACTCACGGGGACGCGATACTCGGGGGAAATCTAAAATTTGGTAATGGAATTATAAAGAGTCCCACGTGTCTCGGACTTTAATTTTCATTTTTATCACTTTTCGAGTTATTATTTTTTTTATTCATTTTATTTCCTTCAAGTTTTAACTCAAACTTAAATGAGATTGATATAAAAAAAGTTAAGTAAAAAAATAAAATAAAATAATTTTCTCAAGTACTCGAATCAGTTTTCCTGAAGCCTCTTCTCGTTGTCGTTATTATCGACGCCTATCGAAGAACTCTATTACGCCGACTTCTATTATAACTTGAACAGAAGTTTCCGCAAACTTTGAGTGGGCCAATCGCCTGTAGGATCCAGAGTATAAAGCTTGTGCTTATCTATACCTATATACCTTTATATATATAAGTGTTATATTCAAAGGTCACAGCGCAGTCTCCAAGCACTTGTGACCGAACTCTGTTTGTGCAAGATGAGTACTGACAAGTTGCGGAAGGTGGAATAAATTTAAATGGTATCTTGACTTATAAAACAAAGTACTTATGATTTAAAGTATAATTTAACCGAGGCATGATATGAGACAACATGCAGCGTAAAGCAGCTCGCAATGTGCAACAGCTCACGAGCATAGAGATCTGAGCAAAGCTATCTCTCAGCTAAATCCATGTTCACGGAGCTTTGTATTCGATGAATTTTCTCTCGGCTCCTTCTTCTACTTTCATCCTTCTCATTCTCTTAGTTTGTCTCGGGTGTCGTTTGTCGTCTACGTCATTCGTCGTCAACACCCTTATCACTTTCCACTGTCGCTGACGCTACTCTTGGAGAAAGCTCGTCGCCTCGCGCCATACGTGACACGAAAGTCAAGCTCTCCACCACCGGGAGTCGTAATTCACTCGGGAATTCCTAAAATGTTTTTTCCAATTTTGTCTTGAGCCAATTCCTTTTCTCAGATAGAAAGAAAAGAAACAAAATAATAAAGTAAAATAAAAAAGTTTTCTAAAAAAAACCAATGAAATAAAATAATAATCATAATAATAATAAAATAAAAACTTGTGCAGACTATGTTGTTGCTATATACTCATTGTCAAAAAGTTGTTTCAAACAAGATTAAAAGCTCACAATTCAATAAAAAAATTTTTCAATCCGAAATATAATTCGTTTGTTAATACTTTTTAAGTTTATAAATAGGGTTCGGGGTGGGGCAAAACGGGGCACCTCCAAAATTTTATAAAAAAAACATTTTTATTTATATAATTTTTCTTTACGTAAATTACTTACAAAAAAATTTATTTCAATCAAATTTATTTGATATCTAAATTTTTTTTCCCTTTTCTTGGAGGTTACCTCATTTTTCCTGCAAAATTTTTTATATTCACTTTGAATATCATAAAAAAAAAAGATTTAGCGTACTTGAGTCCTCGAAAACTTAGTATTCCTTCAGTACTCCATTTTTCCCTCCCCCTTCCCTATACTCTTCAATATTAATCTAATTTACTTCTTTTTAATAAAAATTATTAAATTTTTTTTTACCAAATCTTAATTTAATTTTGAATACACTTTTTACTCTATCCGGTATAAATATTAATAAAATCAGCTATACAGTAAAAAAATCCTCATAAAATAGAATTATCGTTTTTAATGCATAAAATTTTATTTAATTTCCCTAAAAGATGTACGTCATAAAAACATTAGCAATATTAAATCACTGTATTAAAATAATCAGCTTAAAATTTTTCATACAAAAAAAAATAATAATAATAATAAATAAAAATTTTATTTGATCTCTATATATATTTATAGACATAAATATACATCTGTATTCACGAGAAAATCTACACTGCATTTATGTGAATACATTTAGCAAAAAAAAAAAATCTAATGACGTGAGTACGTGCTTTGTGTCCGCACAAAAAAATTCCGGGTAATGAGAATCATGATTCGTTATTTTTTTTTATAATTTATCATTATTATGATTATTATTATTATATTGTGATTTTTATGTTATAAAAATATGTATCTTTAGCCGCTGGCTGTTGAAACTATTTTATCGCTAAAAAATACGCTCTCGTTCTCTCGTCACTGCTTTCGTTTCATTATGTCGCGTTCATGTATCTACCCCATATATATATATATATATATATATATACTGAAACAATGAAGCTTGATGTCTGCATATCAGTAATGATGTCAGTACCGTAAAATTTCTTCAATTTCATGGCTACAAATTTTTACGATCCTTTAAAATATCAGATTGCATATCGTATTACTTTTTCCATCCACATCCACATATCTAAAAGTTTGAGTGATATGAAGATCTTTATGCTCTAGTTTAGATATAACCTCGCCCGAAAACAATTTAAGTTGTTATTACCAAAATACTTGGACGTTAGTGGCAGCAACGGTGGCGGTTGATCACAATATATATGTATATATATATGTATATATATTTAAACCCGACTAGCATATTCTCTTGTATACGTTTTAATCGTGGGATTAAATCAGTGGAATATAAATTTGAGGATGTACATTTAGTGATTTCCGTGAGAGCAATGGAGGGATTTGGAGCACACACCTTTCTCGGCACTCCACTCATGATATATAAATATATATAGGAGGTTAATATAATGGTGTGTGTTTGTAATCTCGCGGAGGATGAAAAATAAAAAAGTTGAGAATATGAGAGAGCATAAATTACAACGGGTGCCGGAACGAATCGCCGAAAAGCCGGTTTTGCTGACTCCCCCGCGTAGTATAGCTCACGCGAGTAGACCCCACGACAAAAGTACCACCGAGCTTTTAATACCGTTGTACGCGGCTCGCAAAGGTCGCCCATATATATACCGAGCTAGTCACACGACTAGACGGTGAAATGAGTTTTTTCTCTTGAGTAAGAACGGAAACGGCTGACAGTATTTCTTTTTATTACCACCGCTACTTTTCTTTTATTATAATAAATATTCAAACAGGTATTTCATAATTTACAATTACTTACAATGTAACTTTCCATTATACGGTTTTTTTTTTTATATTTTTTACTCTCATTATTCATTAAAATGAAGCTCTATTTTTTTTGATACTCGTACTAACTAATTGTTTTGTCAATACTGAATTCACCCACGTAAAATAAATTAAAAAATGAATTACTAAATTTTTTATTACGCTAAAAATTAAATAACTGTTTTTTAACACGAACAAATTTCAAACTAAGTAGCGTTTATATATTTTATTTTAACAATAAAGTTATTTAAAAGAAATAACATGATTTGCATAGAAAAAGTTTAAATTGCGAATAAAACTGAGTGACGTTTACCAAAACAAAAAAAAAAAAAATAAAATAAAATAAATAATCTTGTATTTTTTTACAGCTGAAAAGTTTTACCCCTTTTATATTAAATAATATTTTTTCGGTTTTGTATGAATGTATACGGGGAAACAATATAATTTAAAAGCTGTTCTATTCTCTGTAAAAAATTTGAAAGAGAAAATAACAGGGTTTAAAGAAGTGTATAAGTATGCAAATGTGTGAAAGACAGTGGCGGGATGATGAGCGAGTAAGTCGAGTACATGTGAAAGACGAATGAGAAAAGGAATAGAAGATGATGAGGGCCAATGCCAGTGAAAGTCCGTGACGGTTTAGAGATATATATTATACAGTACATAAGAGCGACGTCGACGTCGACGACGACCAAGAAGGCTAACATAAGACTAAGACTAAGACGACGAGTAAGTGACACTTGGCGTCTGTAATTCAAGGTAACTCTTTTACTCCTTTCTTATTTCATTCTCTCGTCGCGGGTCGTCTGCACACAAGTAAAGTGTCATGTGAGAATACAAGTTAACTTTGAGAAAGTAGAGGTAGTATGTAGTAAGTAGAGTAGAAGAGGGAGAATCGGCAAAGAATAACTGGCGCCGAGAGTGAGAGATTTAATCTCTTCTTCCTCATCATCATCATGGACTTGAGTGATCGTCTTTAGCGACTACTCTGAGTCAGACGCGAAAACTCGCGGAATAACCGATGCTATTCTTGGACCTGGACCCCCACGAACACTCCCCATTCTCAGATTAACAATCCGGCAGACGCGCCAGAAATAAATGACAATTATTCCGTACCATTGAATAAGTTCAAGATCTCCATGCAACTGAGCCACTTATAACCAAAAGAACCAGAGCTTTTCACTGTCTAATAAATTTCAATACTAATTAAACTGGGCGCGTTATTGATTTATGGGTCGGCTGAATTTATATTAAAGGTAATGAAAGAAAAGTAAAAAAACATTACCTAGTGATACACAAGTACGCTTGTATCTCGAGTGTTTAACGACGACAGAGCTGGTTGGATCGCGGCTGGCTGCATCGCAGAGTTATTTTTGCCGGCTCGTGAATCCTCGAGAGCAATTGAGGAGCCTCCACCGGCGCTACGGTTAACTTTTTAAACTCACCACCAGACGTTTGCTCTCCACAAACTGCTATGTAGGGTATGACCAACTATCTCCGAAATATATGTACAAATAAATCATATTAATCAATAACTTTCATACCATAAATAATCATCATAAGTAAATTAAATTACCTGCAGTTAAAGTAAGGGCATTAAAAATTCGGTCAAACAATTCCAGATCTACGCTACGATATATACTGACGTCACAACAAATGAATTAAATAATTTATTTAAAAAAAAAAAAATTAATTCGGAAACTGAAACTTTGCAATATAATTTTGGGATGATTAAATAACGCAACCCAACCCAATACGAGGTTACTAGTCGAGGTACTTGAGAACCAAACTTCCAAAGGTCCATAACCCTTTTACGGACCTCTTCCCTCTTCTGATTAGTCCGTTAGCCTCCGGTGGCTTTCCAAGATAATCAAAATTCAATGGAACGGATTTAAAGTAAATAGTTTTTGAGATAACAAAATAAAATTAAAACTAAACAAAGTTACTACTCAAGCCATCTTTGGATTATATTTGTTAATTAATTATTCTAATCTCCTATTAAAAATAATAATTATTATATTTATTAATTCTACTTAATGTTAATGGGATTAGATATATAAAATAAAGTAAATTCCCGGGGATTAGCATCGCTTAGTGTGAAGATTAGTAGAACCGGTGGAATATAAACTGGACACGGTCGCGGGAGCAGTTGGACCTGAATAAACATTAAAGGGGTGATTAAAAATTGAATAATCAGTCTCTGCATAAATGCCTCTATAATGTTAAAAAAAATATAGTAAAGAGGGGTGCGAAAGGCGACACAATAAAGTGGGAACAAGAGGAAATCGAGTGAATAGCTCGGTGGCATAGACGTTGAATTACACAGGGGATGGGTTTGAGTGGCACAAGAGCTGGTAATTCTCTGAGAGTCAGAGGTTCTTTTGCTCTGGCCCACGTAGTCTATTCTATCAGCCACCACCACAGCTATTACTCTCATCCAAAGAACTCTCAAACTCTCAAAGATATTAATCTCTCTTTCTTTGCTGATAAGGAATAGGTTAATCGTCCTCTACTCTATACTCGAAGGGCATTCTCTGGCTCACAGCCCGACTAGACTTGCTGTGGTACTCTCTACCGCGATGCCTATCTCGGGGTGCGACGTCTGGTCGGTTTTAATGGCACTGTCGTTAGCAAGAACCTGGTAGTTAACTAAGGAAAAACTTATACGTGACTTTCAGAGTCGACAGTCTTTATATATATTTAACTTGGGCGCTTTTGAATTCAGAAAATAATATAATATATAGAGTTGGGGTGCCAGTGATCGGAGTATTAGTAGTAGTAGGAGTGCTTGAGCAGCCGAGATAAAATTGACAGCTAGTGTGTTATATACACGCGATAAAATATATACTCGAGTATAAAACGTATCACTCGTGTTGGTATAGACTGTATGATACTATTGTATGCCGAGTTTTTTAAGTAGACTTGAGGAAATAGAGGATATAAGGTGCATCGCGAAACATCTCGCAGACACATAGTCAGACGGCACTTGGTATTAATAGAAAGTCAAGAGCACCAAGAGAGACGGCAGATTGATCTTTACTCTTGTCGTCTCTGCGTGATATTCATTCGCCAGCTACTATACACACTGTACTATACCAGTGGTGTTGTTATAAGTGATATGTACACAGTCTAGCGGGTCGTGTGTACGGTAGTGTGTTGGAAGCAAATAAGTCTAGTGTGTGCTACGCGTCAAGTGACGGAGCCGACGAACCTACTGGCGTATATCCAAACTCGTGTCAAATTTTTCTTTTTATTTTTTTTTTCATCCCTTTCTATTCCACTCTTTCTCTTATCTCTTTTGTATCTAGCGTCCCATCCCGGCTGGTTTTCTCCTCTACTATGTACGAGGCTCTACATCACAGCGTCCGACAATTTTATCAAATTGTTTGTAGCAACAATTAATCACGGCAGTTGCGGTATAAAAAAAAATGTTTAACTTCCGGTGTTGTGCTTTTCCGGCAAAACGGCTAACGAAAACCGTGTTTGCTAATTAGAATTCCACTTTCAAATATATATATTGATATTGTTATCTGGGCGTGTGTGCGTGCGTGATATTTGCTGGGTATATAGATGCCAAACAGAGTGAAAGAGTAAAAAAAAAGTGTGGAGAGGGAATGTATTCAATGAATAGCTTGGCTTTATGTGGCACCTACATGAAAGCCACAGGGACCGTGTAAAATAGTGAATTAACGCGACGCAACGACACTCGTTATTTAACCGAAAATACGAGTGCACACACACCAAATATCCTGTGATTTTTTTCTCTTGTTCTTTTACACACAATTTTTCTCTCAACATTTATATATCCATATATTTATATATGTATATGTATGTGGGTATATAGATGTATATAAAAATAAATATATAAATATATGTATTTACATAGTGGTGTAGTCTATATACTTTCGGCTCTCACCCTGTCGTAGTTTACCAAACAATTCCCAATTGCTTTGTCAAAAAGTTCCTGCTAAAAATGGCCGCTGATTTATAGGCTTTTGCGGCGGCCGCGCGGATTTATCGTCCTGGCTGGACAAAAAAGTCCAACGTTGTCACGAAACCCGCGTGCTCCTCCCCCTTGTACACTTCATACTGTATAATATATATACCTACCTCCAACTCGCGTTTCCGAGCCGAGTGTGATGCACGCGGGGAATTTCGAACTCGGTTGTTAATACGCGCGTCTCTTACTCTCTTACTCTGCCTAAAATCCTCATCCACACGACAGCGAAACGACGAGCGACTGCCCGACGACGACTGCGAGTAGAGAGACAGTTAGGGGCGGGACACACGCGAGTCCCGTTTATGGGCATGGGAAACGACAGTTGAATTATTGTAACTTGGTGCAGCGGTCCCTCTAGTCCTGATGAACACCACCACCGATGGGAACCCAGCAGCCGTATCACCATAACTACCTTCCTTTCATTATACTAAACGTTTGTTACAAACAAAAGAATTATGGAGACCAAAATATGTCATGGATATATATATATATATATATATATATACTACATATTTTAATTTATAATTAACAAAATATTTAATTACATCAATAAAGCAAACAATAGAACACAGCCCATATATTTAGTTAAATAACACCGACAAACAAGTCAAAGAGAAATTATATTATATTTACTTTTTGCTGACAGTCATAATCCGACAAGCGTCCTCGCTAATTTATGTCTGCAATTACGGGTATACGAGCACCGACGTTGTAAATTAATTGGGAAGACGGTGGTAAAAGTTAATTTGGTAGGTACAGAGCCTCACATCCTGCGATAGTCGTGCAAGAGGGAGAATTCTACGAGACAGTATTAAACCTATATATACACTAAACACGTCCTGGTATATATATATATACTAAGACTACTATATAGATATGGAGGGTATGGACTGGTCCTTGGTTGCAGTCGTTTGGCTCAGGTGGCGTTTACTCTGCAAGAGCCCAAGGAAACCAGAGGAAGATGAGCAAGAGAAAACAAGATAGTGTGTATATATATATATAAGATAAGGAGGGCAAAAGTTTAAAAGCCAGGAGAAACTTACATATTGGATGTAGCAAGAGGATATTAGAGACGAGCGTCGGTGAATTTGCTCACTCTCTTGCTCATGGTTCTCAGCTCGTTGGTATGCTTCCACCCACATCTACAAATATATTCTTTACTAAAAATCGTAGACTCCCGGGTGCATCACAAAGGTTTAGGGCGCGCCGAGTTTATTCCAGCTCGTGTAGTCGATCCGCTCAGCCGTGCCCTTGTCCCTGTCCCGAGGATCGCTGAGGATAAATTTATGTGAATCCACGTCCGAGAAGTGAATCACTCTGCTTCGTTACTCCAGCTTTCCGTGTGCCGCCACTGCTCTGCTTCTATGTCGGGCTACAAAGGAACACATGCACACTTTTATTCACATGAGAGAATCTAACCTAAGAATAACTCGGAGAATTTTGCTTTTGCTGGATTCACCTGGCCCACGAGATGTTGAATTTACACTAAATTTATAAATCTACATGTGTCGAGATAAATTGTCCGAGTATATGTACACTGTAAAAAGACCAATGTTAAAAATGGACTCAATTTAACACTGTGCGGTGTTAAAATAAAATTATTCCAATGTAGGCGGTGTTAAATCGGTGTAAAAAAATGTCCACGTATAGAAATTATCAAAAAAATGTATTTAAAATATTTTAACACTAGGAAATTTTATTAACACCACAAAAGAATATTTACACCGGAGGCGGTGTTACTTTAACACCGAAAATTTTAACACCCACACCACCTGCACTTACCCAGGTTTTTTTTTACAGTGTATATATATATATATATATATAAATGTACAATATCACAGTACTTTCTATAAAAGTGTGAATGTATATGTAGATATATATATATATATATATATATATATATATATATATATATATATATATATATGTATACACGCGTCACGCTCTTCCGTAATTCAGTAAGGCGAATGTATCCGGACGAACGAGATGCTCTCTTCAAAACGGCAACAGGTAGTTTTCTCTAGCTGCCAAGAACTGTGCGGATTTGTATGTATGCATGGAAAATTTATGCAGCCAGCTATTTGCAAGATTTAAATTTCCACTTTGCTAAATTATTTTGTTTAAATTATATTTTATTTTATTTTATTTATCACTTACTCTGATAAATCCGCAAAATTATTATTTTATATTTTTCTATATGTAAATGTTACTAACGTTGAAAGAAGTCACTATGTAATTTGCCAAAATATACACAGTGGTTTGTTAGTTATGGAAAAATTGGGTTCATTGGATTCAGTCATTTATGACTGGAGCCGATGGGTCTGATGAGTGACCTCAACACATAGGTAGTAATTGATAAGCGAAGACCTCAACTTTATGGTTGAGTACACCGCTTTTTCATCACCTACCGAGGAAGCTACTGGCTTTCTGACCTGCGCTGCCACGTCTGGAAGATTTTCTTTAAAATTTGACAAATTGGCGGAGGGTTAGATGTCTCGCCGTAGAGGCTCTGTGCACACAACCTCCATCAACAAAATAAACCCATTCATATCTATTTTATTTTTTTTTATACATTTAACTCTACCAATATTGAGTGCAGTTACACATGTTAGTAGAGTATGTATGTATGTAAAAAAAGTAAAAAGATTTCATTTTTGTATTCACATTTTTATGAGCACTCGAATGCGGGTAAAAAATTGAATTTCCTATGCATGTATAAAAAGTATTAGAGGAGGAACGGCAACGACTGTAGGTCGAAATCCACATGAAAGTGCGGTTGCGAATTTGAATGCAAGTCCCTCATAAATTTTGTTTCTCGCTCACAAAGTTCTCTATCCCATGTACACGGCTAACTCATTTCGCCTGAACTAAAAGGTAAAAATAAGGGTTATATATGCAGCCATCGCCGCCGCACCCTTTATCTTTTTTTTCACTCCCTCTCCCGCCCTTGTTAATTTTTCATTTTTTTTTACTTTTTATTTTCATACTCTTTAGCAATGAGACGATGGGACGCACAAAAGCACAGCAAAAGGGACCACGATGAGCTTTACTTCTCATCCGTACCGCGGTTTAGTTTGCTTGCGCTCTCCTCGTAATTTTAATTAAAAACCGCGAGTGGTACCG
Source organism: Microplitis demolitor (assembly GCF_026212275.2). Lineage (NCBI taxonomy): Eukaryota > Metazoa > Arthropoda > Insecta > Hymenoptera > Braconidae > Microplitis > Microplitis demolitor. Next base: position 5,726,508 of record NC_068547.1, on the reverse strand, counting down.
GTCCATTTTGTTTATTATAACCATGCCCTCGGCATTGTTTATTCTACTCCATCCGTCAGTTCATTCTTCTCATTAAAATACACTTACAAATTGTGCTAATGCTAGACTCTTTGAAAAATCTGTAATTTACTTTTTATTTCGTCTCTCCGAGCTCTGCAATGCATTTTTATTATATGTATATATATTATTATTTATTCCTCAGAGTGGCTTCGTTCTCGTCGCTATTTCTTATAATGTTGCTCCGAGGGTTTTTTTTATCCTTTCGAATATTAATTCAACACTCAGAGACTTGACGATAAATCAAATTTCGTTTTCTACAAGTGAGTCAACGAGAGAGAAAGAGAAATAAATCCCAGTTCCAGGCTTGTTTTACCTTTTTTTTTTTCTTAAATATTTTTTCCTCACCTCCGGTGCAGCCTCGGAAAGATAAAGCAATTAGAAGGGGATGCCAACTTCTAGATCTTTTAATTACTTTAACGATCGCCTTTAAAAAAGTTCTACAAAAATAATAATCTCGACGGCAGTTGCCAGTTAAAAGTATATATATTTCAAGTGTATTTAAACATTTTTTATCATTATATTATTTCACCGTCTTCGGAATAATCGTTAAGAAAATTTTACGAGTCATTTAATATTCAAATTGTTTTCGACGTCACACCATTTTAAATTCGATCACTAATTACTATCTCTGTAATTATTATTTTCACTTACACTCCTTAGTATTCTCATTGGAACTTTCAGTTATTAGTTTACGCAATCACGTCATCCAATTAGACTGAAAGAGTGAGTGCGCGAGTCTCGGGACTGTAATTTTAAATAAAAATTTTATAATATTGTAAAAAAAAGTTATTAAGAGAAATCGAGAAATTCCTGTAAAAGCTTTATGGTTCCATCGAGTATTAGAAGGAGAAGAAAGCGCTGAAAACAAATTGAGTGATAGTAGAAGAGAGCAATTGGCGTAATTAACTTCATTATCCACGACACGAACTGCTTGCAAGAAAGGTTCGCTCGGGTTAAACGTCTTTCCCCGGTAAGTAAAAGGAAAAAAAGTAAATAAAAAGAAAAAAAAAAGAAAATAAACCCAACTAAGGAGCAGAAGAAAATAAAAGTCTGATGATTCCTTGCGGTACATAGAGAATAACGCAATACTCCTGCTCAACTCCTCCCTCATCGAGCTCATCCATCCAAATGATCAATATCCGCTTATGGACAAGAGCATCGTTCCATTGAGAGTCAGGGGGTCAATCAATTTGCCGCTCCCTTTTTTATTCAAATTGGAATATCTTCTTCACTCGCATTCTCGCTTTTTCCCGTGGCCTAACCCAATATACATCTCCTTCCTATCCTCTTTATAAGGATGAGTATAAGTATCGATCGACTTTTACTTACCCCCTCTCCCTTAACCGGCACTCAATCCAGCTAATAATCTAAGGCACTCTGGTCTTGGTCTCGACTCGCCCACTTTTCTCTCCGCATTTGTACTACTCTATAATATACCCGCTCATCTTCTTATCTTGGTTCGTTGGTTATGGTTGTTAGATGGTTCGTTGCACGGTCGGTGACGAATAAGAGACGATTAGTGCGAGATCGTTTTTCGTTTGGGCTTCTTGTACTTTTTCTACACTAGGTAAAATAAATTGAGCCGTAATGAAGTATGAGAGAGAAAGAGAAGAAAAAGTACCAGCAGTTTAAAGACTACAGGTATATATACATCTATATAGATATATAATATGTGTAACGGTTTGGGATCCTCGTCGAGAGGTCGGAGATACGCCGAGCAGAGAGAGAAAGATCATCAGCAGAACAAGAAGTCGAGTTATTGAACAAGCAGACGGAGGACTGGTAAAGTAAAGAGCGAGAGGACGTGTGCGGCAACTAGCAGATTATACTGGACTCAACTCAACCCTCTGGTAGTTTTTGCTGACTTTACAAATGATTGATTTTCGCCGGGCTCATTGGACGCCTATAATTTAACCCCGCGCCGACTCTGGGACCACCGTAGCCGCGATGTGTCCTTTTTGCCTCAATATACTCACCGACGCCTTCTGGCCTTCACTTATTTTTTTTTCTTACATTATCTCTGACCAAGACCAAACGAGACATAACTGTCATCGTTTCGTCTTAACAATTTATCTCAATTTTCGGGTTGTAAATTAACCATAGACCACCTGTTTTATTTTTCACTCTCTCATTTCTCTAATATACTTACTGTTATAATAATTCACATCCACTTAAATATTTCTCGGGTAATTATAAATACCGAGAGATAAAAAATAATAAAATACAGAGACAGAGACAGAATAAAAAGCCCATCTAACGAAACGTGAATAATTAAAATTTTTTAATTACTTTAATTTACTTAATACTTTATTTTCCATTTAATTTAATAAAATATAAATTTAGCCAGAGTTTAACTCATCACATAAACATCCTGATGAAAATTGGATGGAATTAAATTTTTCTCCGATAGCCAGTTAAAAGAATCAGACCTTTTACTCGATTTTATTATTTCTTTTTTTGTTCATTCTGAAAAACGTGAATATAAAATGTCTTTTTACATCCTTTCATTTTTATTTTAACTCCCTTCCACCCGTACCTATTCTCATTCTTTTTAGCACTGCACGGCGTATACCAACCTATTCGAACTGAGATTACGATCCGTCTGCCATTGTCCCAGGAAATTATTATATCTAACTCTCTCATGGCTCTCACTCTTACTCCATTCTCTCTGGTGTGCAAAGAAAAACCCAGAGAGCTTCTTCTACCAGCAAAAACTTGCTCCAAAGATTTTCGTCGGTTCTCTCTCAACTGGCAGTAGCAGAAGCACCGGCTGAGCGCCTTTGTCCTTTACTGGATTCCTACAAAACTTGGATATAATTCCCGAAGCTCGCACAACCACACGGCAATCTTCTATTCTCTGGCTCCTTACACACATACATGCCTCTGCAAATATCCATGTACAGGTTAATACACATTCAGTTAACGTACATACACTCATGTACACACAAACAGTGCATATACTTGTGAAAAGCTTGCGGTTTCCGAGGCAAATCGAGGCAAAATTTCGTGTACATTCTACACTACTACGGTTGATAATTTATTTAACGCTGTATAGAACTGGTCTGCGAACCCCGCTTTCACGTTACGAATAAATCAACCCACTGAGATATATATATATATATATATATATATATATATATATATATATATGTACAGAACCATGAATTCGCGTACTCAAATAATCCGGGACAACGATTGACGTCCGCAAATTTGTAGAATAAACTTCCAGCCAGGAGTAAGTACAGACGAACTATATACAGTTATACTTATGGTGTCTCAATATATGTACATGTATAATATATACATATATACGTTGTAGCATAAAATCCATGTGTACTTGAAGGAGTAACATTAGTAGCCCACTTGGTAAATTAAATTGCATTAACTTGAACTCATAATAGAGTAATATTCCAGAGTAAAGCAAGAGGAGTATTCTAGAGTGTAGAGACCCTTGAAGAGTTGACTCTCTTCAAATTTGTGCGAGACAAATAGCGACGACGACGACGACGATGACGACGACGCCCAAGTCCTTTTGGGTCTTTGTACGCTTGAGCGATGTGTCAGGGTGCTTGCTGCGCTCGGATGAGTTCCCCGAGATAATCGGATTAAAACGCGATGGGGTGAGATAAGTCGCCGACGGCAAGTTGTCGCGTGGAGTCGACTAATTGGCCTACTCATAAAAGACCGCCCATGATGGATATATACACACATTTGTATATGCATGTGTGTAAAAGACCGCATGGGTAGACCCACTGCTTTAGTCGATTTGTTCTCAGATTTAACTGTCAACAAAAATATACCTATTATTATGTTGTATAAAAGAAAATGTATCATCACCAATCATTATTATTCTTCATTGAGCAACTATTATCCCACATCACGTATAACAAGACCAGGTACACTGTAAAAAATTGGGAGTGAATTCGAGGTGATTACGGATTTTATTTAAATCCAAATTCACTCCGTCACTCAGAGTTCCAGAGTTGTTTTTCTAACCACAATATTGTAGTAAAACATTGTATACAATAGTAGCGAGTACTCCAATTTGTAGTAAATGATACTACATAAATAGTACTGACTTTACTACATGTGGTTAAGGTTATTCCAAGTTCGAGTTGGCATTTCTTTACTCCATCTTGTAGTAACCTCAACTACAGTTGTTTTTGTAGCGACTACAATTTTTTCCCGTGGGGTAAATGTCTGAATTTTATTTAAATCCGCATTCACTCTGATTCGGAATTTTAATATTAAAATAAACTCTCCTTCGGAGTAAATTCACTCCGAGGAAATTAAATAAATAAACAGCCACCCGCTCCGCATTTACTCCGGATTTAATCCGCGTTCACTCCGCAAATTTTTTACAGTGATAAATTTATTTATAATTTCTATACAAGTATGCGTATATATAAAAATAATATTTTTAATTTCAACTTGTTGACGTCTGGCGGTATTTTTTTCCACGGTAGTTACTCTCCAGTAGAGGTATAACGGTGTCGTCTTGACCCCGGTCACACATTAAGAATGCGTCATTTTAAGATACAATCTTGAGCCGCGGTTCGTAAGGCGTAAATGAGAAGTCTACTCCCATCGTAATTTTCTCTTCCTCTGTATGATCTCAACAAACAGCATTAAGTATGCATCGGAGAGAGAGAGATAAAGGGGAAGAAGGAAATAAATAATGAGAAGTAACTAGTTCTCTTTCCCTTGATACTAATTACTTGACGTAGCGCCACGTCTCTCGCAAATCAAATGACAGCTGGGACAAGAAGAAATTAATGAAGACGGTGAATTCATCGTAATTTACGCGAGTCCAGTTTCATTAAATATAACAGATTTATTGAAGATTGTCGGCAGGGGGCGTTTCGAGTAGAAAATTATATCAAAGCACTTGTATAATATAATACCTCGTCTCTTTGCCTCTTGGCTGCTGTAGTCTCTGCTATACCTCAGGCATCGAAACGAGTGTACCAAGTGGCTTTTCTCTCTTTTGCGCTCCCTCTTTCTCTTTAATTCTTCTATTCCTCTCTTTTGAGACACGGTACAGTAACCCTCGTTCTGTTATGCTAATCTTACCCGCTAGTGTTAGCTATATACGATGATGCGCCACCACTCTAGTTACTTCCGGCGAATAATATATATCTATATATTCTACTCTACACGTTCCCTACTCACGAGTGCGGGTAAATTTCATCACCAAGTGCAATTACACCGCACGCCAAATCCGATTTAATGTAGTTAGTGCTACTCACTACACTTCCACAGTATCTAATATAATATAATAAAGATATATACACATATACTAGTATTATTTTGCATCAATTTAATCGGCAAATATTTATCAATAGCCAATTGAAATATACACAACAGCGATTTAATTCAATTTAGATGATAATATTGCATTACAATAATGTTATCACTGTTAAATGTTTCGCGGTCATAAATAAATAAACGGATCTATCGGTATCATGATTAAAAATAAATAGCAATTGCTGTTATATTTGATTGACTGATTGTTCTTTTCTGTGAGAGACCCGAGTGGGTGAAAAAAGTAATAACAGCATATAAAAAGTTAAAAATAAATAAGTAAGAAAGAAAAAGTAAAATCAATCGCCGTTCGCCATACAATATCTGAGGTCAGTATATACGTAAGGTCAACAATATTCTCCGGCGGATAAAGTGTATAGAGTGAGAGTGTAGATACACAAGAAGAGAGAAGGAGAGTAAACTAAACTGGCAAGCAATGGAGGCAAGCCACGATCGATTGTACACGTGTATCCATTACGAGACGATGTAAGTGTACCTCAAGCCTTTGAGAGGGCGGCCTCGCCGGGGACGTCGGGGAGGTTCCAGCTTCACTATTCTCTCTGTGGATATAATACCACTATACTTGAGGTCTTGCTCTACACTGTCTGCATACATACAAAATATTGTGTATATATATATGTATACAATAGTGGTATAGTCGCCAGATGTGGACGACCAGGGTGTGGGCGTACAATTCGCCGCAAAACGTTGACTTGAGGAAACAGAAACTCTGATGCGTTTTAGTATATATCTATATATCTGTAGGAATTTACCTTTATTCCTGTGTCTCATACTCTACTTGCAACTCTAACTTGCTCTTTTCTATTATTACATTACTATATAAATATATATACTGCACTTGTATTGTTTCTATAGATATAGATATATATGTATATATATCGTACTCCATATCTTGGGTAGTGTCTGTTCTGCTGCAGCCGAACCTAGACGAGTAGCGGTGGCTCGTTACGACGCGGGTATAAGATCGGACGTGCACGAGCACCGGGATCATGAGACATTACCGGGAATTGCTCGGAAAAGACTATACGGTTTTGTGCACAAAACGATTAAGAAAAGTAAAAGAGTCTAACTGTAGCAATTGTAAGTTATTGGAGTTGGTTATTGCTTTTATCAATTGCGCACTCATTCGAAATCTATATCATAACTTTTCATTCTGATGATTAAAATTAATGTCTATTTTTGTTGTAATTTATTTTAATTTATAAAATACCAGTTGATTTCATTGTAAATTTCCATGTTTGCATATTTTTTATATTTTATTTTAATTAGATTTTTAAATCTTAAATTAATATTCCGTAGTAATTTGATATAAATTTATATTTTAAATATTCCAATGAAAATTCCTGATTTTTTTTAATTAAATTTATATTGAATTGTAGTGTACTTTTTGTAGCCATTAATTTTTTTTACAATTAAAAGTGTACAGCATTGATTCAAGCTGAAAAAATAATATATATCTATATTTTATATATACAGTAAAAATATAAAATGATTGAGATATTTAATGAAACTCATTAGAGTTAATAATTTTAATAAAAATAAAATTAATTTAAAAAGACATTAAATTTAATTAGAGTAATAAACAGTTGATAATTGGGCCGACTAGGCCGGTTATATTTAAAGATTAAAAGAAAAGAAAAAGGTAATAAAAATAATCGCTCGAATTAATTCGGCGGAGGATACACTGCTGTCTAATTACGCTGACCATAGCGGTAATGACGGTAGTTTTTTTTATTTTTTCGTCTTTAGTATATATATCATAACCGACGATCTTGAGAGCTCTGCATTAAGACTCTTCCGGTTTCCGCGCGCGGACACTCTCCCTCTCCTCATTCCATTCGTTTGTTCCACTCGTCAGCGGCGTTATCAAAATCTCACGGTTCGGTATTTATTTAATTTTTTTTTTTTTTTTTTTTTTTTTTTTTTTTTTTAACCACTTGTATATGGATGCTAGCGAAATATTGTTTATTTTATTATACATTGTTGTTACAGGAATTAAATATTAAAATATTTATCGATGATATTTTATATTCAATTAAATATTACACGTATCTATAAATAAATACATACATGTATATATGTATGGATATTATAGCCGGCACAGTGGCTCACCGTTTTCAAACACGTTCAATGATTCGTTGGTGGTTTTCTGCGTTGAACCTCCAACCGCCAGTCAATTGATATTAATTCCCGATTGGCAATTAAGCGGCCCAACTATGAAACAGAGCAGGCTAATATCGAAAATTTCTATCGCACGAGAGTAACAATTGTTGCTCGTACTCATGCAAATACCGATACCACTTTACATATATTTAAAATCTGCCTCATATCTATACATATATATATATACATATCATCCTTCACAGCAGTATCCTATTGTCTGCTAATATATATGTGCATAATACTGTGTAGTCATTACGGAATTTTTACCAATAGCTTTTTTTGTAATCCAGCAAAATGCAAATATAAAACTCCAAATTTTACAAGAGAAAAAAAAAAAACTTAAGCATAAAAAGAGAATTTAGCCACCGGTAAGTTTGTGAGGTTAATGACTTGAAAAAAAATTTAGTCAAATAAATAATTTGGCATGTTACTTTGGTGTAGTCATTAACAAGCTTTAAAGACTCTGAAAAGTTTTCGATGAGAATCATTAATACCGATCTTTTCATATATTAACACCGCGGGCAAAAAGTATCTTTGTGCAATTTGTGAACACTCTTGTCATGTTTTTGTCACTTATCTCTGACCTGAAATCTACTTTGCTCGTTCGGTTTACAATCTGACGATGAGTCAGATAAGCTGGTAAAATTAGTAAAAGTTTTTTATGGAAAAAAAAAATAATACCGACAAACAAAATAAATAGAATGGATAAAAAATAATGGGATGGGACTGAGAAAATACGGTCGACACAAGGTGGACATAGCAGTCGTCGAGTAGCTCGACCAAGTTGTTGGGTATTTCGTCGAGCAAATAACACAGACATGGACACATACATAAATATACATACAATGGTACTACTGTATAAACATTGTGTCCCGGTGAGTGGAATTCAATTCGATTAGGCGAGAATGGCGATCATCGACTGGAGTATCTCCGCCGACCGCCGTACTCTGTTCTCGGTGTACAGCGAATTTTCCGGGCGATAGGGTTGTACTAGCCATTAGCCGTTCCCCGAGAATCCGACTGCATCAGCAAATAACGTGCACACACACGCACAATCAAACAACCAGACTATGCTATTACTGTATAAACAGAGATGGAGAATAAGTAAGAGAGAGAATGCCTCCCATTTGCTAATCCAGCCTAATGATACGGAATAAATTACGCTTCTCATTCTAACAACGAGGACACGTTGTTTTTTTTTACAATCTTAATATGTACTCCAATATGAATATCGGCATCGCGAGAACGGACAAAAGGAGAATAGGAAAAAATTATAAGCTAAAAAAAGTAAAACCAAAGAATATAAAAACGTGAATCGCGTCATGTTCATCAGAGTGAAGTGCAGCGGCAGCGGCACCGACGGTCTATTCTCCCTGGAATGTAAATGGTCGGATACATCCCATCGGGGGTTTGCCGGCGTATGACCAGTCATATGTAAATCGCTGAAGCATATACAGACACTGTATATGTGTATACATATATTTCGTAGATATTCCCGTCACACGCGCCGTTGTATCTGCCTATATATCCATGGATGCGCGAGCCCAAACGAAAATGCGTTATTCGTGCGCTGAATATTTCTTCAGAGTGGAATCCACTAAGCGGAAGCAGCTCCTACGAAGAGGAAGAGATTGTAATCCACGAGTTATCCCGCGCGCGAAAAACGTACCGATTGTATAAATATCTGTGCATATATATATATACATATACATTTATATATTGTATGAATGTACATTGGTTGGGTTTGTATATACCTTCCGTTTCTCTTTACCCTCACCCTCCCTGTGAATTTTTTTCATTTTCAATACATACATTTTACCTCCTCGGTGCCTATCGAATTTAAAATCGCTTATTCTTGGTGAGATGTGTATATATAAAAAGCTTTTGGCTTTGTTCAATTTTACCCTCGAGTACTTCTGAATAATATGTCTAGAATTTTTTAATATCATGTGAAATACATTTTGAATTTTTTCACTCCCACCAAATACATTACCAATATTCATACTAATTTTTTTTTTTTTTTTTTTATAATGCAATTACATTTATTATGTAGAATAAAAATAGAAAAGAGACTCGGGCTTAATTTTTTTAACAAGGATTTTTCTCTTCAGAATGGATAAACAATTTGAAACATTTCGCAGCAGGGCTTCAGTACAGTGACTGAGTTAAATCCCGGAGATTTAAGATAAACCAAATCAGTGTCCCTCACCCTTATATAAGGTTTATAATACTCACAGATGCTCATATCGATCCGTCCTAGTGAGGAGGAAGCGGGTGGAAAAGGAGCATCAGAGGAGGAATGGGAGTGAGAGGAGGCACACACTACATACGAGAGAAGTCTCTGCAGGCTCGTAAAATCCACCAAGTCGAAGATTTACTCTCCGGGATCGGTCGCTTCATTGCCAATAAACCGAGCGAGAAAGAGAGCACGACAGTAGTAGCCTTCGTAATCGTCTCTCGCAACTCTTTAAGCCTCAATTCCTGTGTATATGACAGAGAAAGCTCGAGAAAAACCGTAAAAGACGACAACTACCACTACGAGCGGCCATCAGTAGCCGAGCAAATGATAAAGAAGGATAAAAGAACAGCGAGATAGCAAAGTAGAATAATAGCAGTAGTATTAGTATTAGTAGTAGTAGGAGTAGTAGTAGTAGAAGTAGCAGTAGTATAAAATCGTCGTTGTCGTTAATAAGTGGAAATGCGTGGCCCACCATTGGGCTTTCGAGTCTATACTACTCGCATGCTCGTTTGAGTTTCAACGAGAATCACAAATACCGTAGACGAAGAAGAGACCCATACGGAATAGGAAAAAGAGTAGAGCACACACAGATACACACAGAAAGCACTACGACTGTGCTGCAATGTAGGGCAGTAGATGTGCAGTGTAGAGAGCAGTATACAGGCAAACGACTCGATAACGTTCCTTCAAGAAACGAAGGCAAATTAAATTTCCCATCTCTTTTTCTTTCACTCACACTCGTTAGCTATATATCTTTTATATACATTCGTCGAGAAATACTCTTCTTTTACGTCTTTCTCTCTTGCTCTCCCTCACTACTACTGTATATATACATATATATACCGATTGCACTCCTCGTCTGTTTTGTTGACGTCAACTACCTCTCGTAGACGTTTTTCCCTCGAGTATCTGTCTTCTTACTCGCAATACTCTTTTTTTGTTCGCTTTCGTCTTGACGACTACGACGAGTACGCGGCTTCACCGTCTACTTGACGGCGGCTTCTTTTTGGCAATCAAACAAGCAAGAACCCACGACTGGCGCAGTTTCCGCAAACCAACTACCAGGGCCTCCGACGTGCCTGCTGCTGCTGTTGCTGTAGACTCTGTATACTTAACTGCTGTTGGATGCTCTAATGCTGCTGCTACTGCTGCTATGTACTCTCTTTACTCTGTTCGCAAAACCACAACCCAAAACTTGATGTGCCTTCAACAAGAAGGGCGCCGAGAGAAAAGACCGATGCGGAATATACACAGGAGTAGCGGAGATTCTACCACATTATGTACATATACATACATATATACACATATATACATATACTAAAGAGTAATGTTGCTACTTATATACATATCTTATTCTGCCGTAGGTATGCCTTCACCCCCTTGTTTTACCCACCGACGAACGTTCTGGCACATTTGCCTAACCACGTTACCGAAACCCGATTCTAACTTGCTTTACGATCCGTGCTATTTAATACTATTCAAACTATGTACATTTGTCTCTTCTGCATTACCGTGACCATATTATTTTTACCAATAATTAATATAATTTATAATAATTTTTTAACTCTTCCTCAATTTTACAGATGAGCGGAAAAAGAACGAGAAGTTTCGAGTGCGCAGTTCACCATCGTGACAGAGAAGTCTACTCCGAAAATGATTTTCATCTTCTGATTCACGAGCCCCCACTTTTTCACAGGTGAGAGACTTTTATAAATATCTGTTCACACAAGATAAGGCCGTAGCTATAAAACCGACGGTGACTACGACGAGTAAAAATATACTTTGGTGAAGACGCGTAATAGTATTGAAAATATTACGGAGACAGGATATTCAAAGCAGGTAACACATCAACGAAAGGAGAGAGAGAAATCGACCTTACTCATATATATTCGCGATACACGTGCTGAGCTATAGAATATGTAGCACTTTTCGAGTTTGTGTAACATTTTCCCTGAGGGTAGACTTTTCTTCTGATGGCTCTTGCTTGTTACATTTCTCTTCTCGAAGCCCATCTGAAGACTTTTTTTTTTACCGGTGTCTCCTGGACCCTTGCGAGACATCTCCACGCGCGTCTACATAAACGCGAGTATACCAAGGCAGACTATGTAAATTACTTGAGAGTAACTTGAGGAAACTGTTGTCGTCGTTTCTCGTACTCTACTAACCATCACACGCGAACAGCATTCAAAGTGACTAGTTCTCTCTCGCTCTTTATATATATGTATCAACTACTCTACACGTTGAATACTAGACAGAGAGCGAAAGATTAAATCGACAACATACATCTCGTGACGTCTCTCTCTCGCATTAGACACAACATGGCTGTGCACTTTCCCGGACAGCCGTGACGACACTTAACCATAATGTGTCCCCGAGGAAAAGACGAACAAAAAAAAAACTAACAAACTATATCAACATTTGTCATTAAATTTTCGTTGGTCAATTGATCTTTTTTAACGAGAACAAAAAAGTGTTAACTTTTTTTCTATATTTGTCATGGAACTTTTAAAACATCATGGATATTTTACGCTTATTTTTTAACATATTCCCCTCATAATCTTTTCCCTATACTCCCATCAAGTGGCTGTAAATTTGACTCGGGTCTAATATACATTCAGACCTGTCGTTAGCGCGTCTTTTTTTGTTTCCCGTTAAAAAAAAAATAAAACATTCTAAAAGACCTATAACTGGATACGTTTTATTTGATCGTAAAAAAAATAGAGACATTATAATTTTTTAATACTTTGAGGATTAATAATATAGATAAATATATTTATTGGATAATGGCTCTCTTAAAAAAAAAACATTCCGTGTTTAAAGTCGATCAAAAGCTTACCGGGTGGTCACAAAGTGTGTACTCGCGGTCACATTCCTCCGCTTTTCATTTTCAACTAAACAAGACTTATATATGTATAGACATATATGTGTACCTTTAAAAGAGTAGAGCAGTAAAGAGCAAAGCAAGACCGTAAATTTAAAAACTCGCAATAATACATATGTATAAGAGAGAAAAAAAAATGATGACGATCGTCAGTGAAGCGGCAACGACTTTGTCGATGAATTTTTCTCTATAATACCGGTCATATTGTCCCACTGTTTCCATTGTATACCAGCCTCCGTTTAGCTGCCTCAGGAGTTACAAAGATGAGACATCAAAGGTCGCACAAGCCAGAAAAAAATATACCAACGAATCGTCTTTGCAGCAAACGAATAAATTATATATTTATACTAACGTATTAGTAAGTTTTTTTGGTTCTATTTTTTTCTCTTTCCTGCAACATGAATTTTATATAACAACGCACATAAAAGAGTAGTCGAGGACAAATGGAGCATTTTTTAAACGAAATTTTCAGAGAAAATAACATCTCACCTATTGGTGAGCACGTTTCAATCCGTTGAGTCACGTACAAAACTTACCTACCCCTAACGACTTTCACTCCTGCCCTTGGACTCACGTTTGCTTCCATAGTTTCGTCGTTATCTTCTTGAAGATGTCCCGAGTTCCTGCAATTTGTACCGGGTTTCTTGAAGATTAAAATACTAATATATTGATCATCAAATTTTGCCAAACGTGCTTGCATGGATTCTAAAAAAAAATGAATTTTTTACTTCAAAATAGTATATTACACTACAAGGGAAGAAAGTTGAAATTCCTGCCCTGTGTGATAAGATGTCCGAGGCGAAGCCGACCGCATCTCATCACACAGGGAAGGGCTTTCAACTATCTTCCCGTGTGGTGTATACGATTTTTCTTTATACTTGGTCGAAAGTACGTTTATTAATTACATTTTTAAATACTATAGACAATACAAACACATTCTGCCTTCAGCTGACAGATCGGCCATATTTTTTTATTTGCTCCCTATTGACGCGCCTCTTTCGGACATACATAAAACTTAAATTTTTTTTCTTTTTGTTTTGTTTTTGATGCCTGCCCCGCGACATTTAAAAGCACGAGCGAAGTGAGTGCGTCTGGTCGGCGGGGGCAGGCATCAAAAACAAAACAAAAAAAAGACATAATTATACTTAAAAAAATAATTAATAGTTACTTTTTTTCGGAATAAATAAATTCACACCTATGAACTAGATTTTTTTTTCTTGCGAATAAAAAATATATTAATACATACATAAACAAATAAATTATTTGCATAAAACATTTATTTGTACAGTCGGACCTCGTTATAAGACTATAGTGCTGTCTTTTCTATAAATTAGGTATCGCGATAGTTTGAGAGAGGAACTAATAGTCTTATAACGAGGTCCTACTGTATATATGGCATAAAGCCTTCGTAGACCATTTGGTTTCTATTAGCTGATTTTTTTGGTAAAATTGCTGTTTCAATAACTAACTTCGCCTCTGCATCAAAATCTTTTATCACCTCATACTCATCCATAGCTTCATCCGATGAAACTTTTTCATTTATCTTATTATTGTAAGGACAATGTTTATTAAAATATTAGATACAACGAGACACAAAAATACTGACATATATAGGTATAAAGCAACGATCTACGCGGTTATTGTGAAACATTTTATTGATAAAGTGGTAGACGATCACTAGATGGTAGCAGCCGGCTGTTTCTGTAGGCACGAAAAAAATTTTTGCTCTCGACGATATAAGTGGGGCGCGTGTAATTCGACCAGAGGAGGGAAATAAGACTTTAGGCTCAAAATTGGGGAGGGAAGTGCGTACTTTCGACTAAGGGTTAAAGAAAAAATTTTTTCTATTCCAGAAAAAATTTGTTTTTTTAAATTTGTAATGCGAAAAATTTCTTGAGGCAAAGAGAAATTTCCGGTGTTAAGAAATACTTTTTTTCTGCAGGGATACAAAAACTGTTAGCATATTAAATAAAAAAAGAATTTCTTGAAACGTTTATCGAGTTTGGATAAAATTTATGGTAAATTTAATGCGGCTCAATTATACGGTGCCACACTTTGATTGTAGTGCCATTGATTGACGCACTATTTTGTCGCTCAGCGGGACGTAAAGACGGATAACAACCGACGTATGAAATTATCCGTAAGTTATATAATATGTGCACCCGCCCTCGGTCCATTTTGCGGCACGTTCTCTGTATATCTTTTTGGTTTTATTAATCGGAGTAGAAAGTCTCCAAGTTAATGGAGGCATAGAGCCATGACAGAAGCTGCAAGAAAGTCTACATATACATCTCTTCTATATGTATAATGTACATACATATAAATACTAGATTTTATATATAAATGTGTATAAAAGACAGGGTGTGCGTTTTAGCTGCTCCGAATTCACCACCTGGGCACTTCCCGCGGCGTGTAAGCCCATAAAAAGGACTAGTGGACCCATTCCAGTGGTCAACCGTGAAAATTAAATAATAAATAGCCGAGTCTTTTAGACTTGACCTTATATACAAGATTTTATCTCGTATACTAGGAGTTAAAAATTAATTCCAAAAAATTAGTCAACAAAATAAAAAATAAAAAAAATAAATTGGAAATAAAAAACAAATCTCACTTAAAAAGTCACAAACTTATGGTAAAAAAAAAAAAAAAAAAAAAATATCACCAGGGAGTAATGAATTCACCAGACAGTATAGACAATATGCGTGTATATAATATAGAGTGTAGTGCAGGGCAAGAATAACAAAGTAGTTGACAAAAACGTCTTATAATAGCTGTATCAACAAACGTCGTATAACACGTCCGACGGCTGAGAGCCGAATGCCAGTTGGCCTTTGATGTCTTACGAAGAGCGACGAAAATTTAGCAGCTGAGCTATTGGTGGCAGCTCTACCCCCACGGCGGCTCAACCCCATCATCATCCAATAGAGAGCGCTCGCGAGTCCCCTCTACCTCTAGCGCGTGTACACCCACGCCCGCCACTACTCGTGGGCTCTCGCGCCAAGTCAGTCGGTCAGTCCACTCGGTCACTCAGTAAGCCCGTGGCGCCCTAAGAGAAGGGACGTACGAGAGACGTACGTGCGTACGGCGGGCCTCTGAGGAGAGACAAATAAAAGGTGAAGAGCAACTGGCACTCCCGTGTCGTTCGCTCTTTGCCTGTCAAACTCAACCACCGTTATCTCGTTAAATAAGTATCAGTCAATGACTCATCAGTTATTTCACAATAATCCGCATTACCTAATTGTCGCGGGTTCATATATATTTTTTTTTTTGTTTTCTTGCCGACGGTATTGATGCGACCGCACTCTCAATCACGTGTGCTCTATACACGTGCGCATATGTGTCAGTGTATTGTTTATTTATTATTGATGTTTGTTGTTGATAAATCAATTAAAATAATTAAGTGGGGTAATAAATAAATAAATAATAATCATAATAACAACGAGTGAAATAATAATATTTCGGCGGAACAATGTGCGTGACAACGCCACTGAGCGCCACTAAAATACTTAAGGATACGTCGCGTGGGACTGTTACAAGAACAATTGCGACGACACAAGGATTAACTTATGTTCACAATACCGGTGTGACGTCGACGACCACTACAACTGCGACGATGACGACACCTGGTAATAACGCTGATCTTGAGAGACCGCAGCACACGTCGATCATGTAAATATTTATTTATATCTATATGGTTTTTTTTTTCTACGACCACAATTTAATTGACATTTAAATTTGAATTTTACCGCGTAAACTGTAATGTAATCATGTTAGTCGGTGCGATGGATCTGTAATTTTTTTTTGTCATACAAAAATATTAGATGTTTTATTGTATTTATATGTATGTACATTTGCGGTTACTAAGACTCGGACTCTCTCACGGTGTCGGCGGGAGCACGTGTTGTTCTCTTCACACACTCCGCAATTATGTATATATATTTATAAATATATATATTTATACACCGCGAGTGTGTCGGTTAGACACCCGACTTTAGCTTGTCTCCTTCTATTTCGAGAATTAAATACCGCGAAACGCCGACACAGGACGACGAGGTTACATATATATGTGAGGTATACAGTCATGTGTGAGTGTGAGAGAACGACAAAGTGTCTCGTGAATTAAAATGTAAAATAGCAACGAGTGTGATGCGTCATCAATTTGTCGTGTATGTGTGTTTATAATATCTATATCTATATATTATGTATATATATATATATATATGTCATACGTACGTGCGTATATATATTTTATGTCTCGTCCGATTGTCAGTCTCGAAAGTAATTTTTATATTTGTGTACTCGGGAGAATTCAATATTGAAAAATCTCAAGTCAATAATTTATATTTGAATTGTTTTTCTTTTATTTTTTATATATTTATATGTTTTAGTTGCGCGCGCTTTTGCATCACATATATCTGACGATCGTCGATTGTCGCATTCAAGTTATATTGTTGTTTGTATAGTCTTTGAAAATGGCTTTACAAATATAAAAATATATATAAAAAAAAAAGTTGAAATAACATTGAAAATTTATTTGCTTAACTTGGCGCATTCGATTTATTTCTTTACATCTAACATTTTCAACCGCAATTTTTCATGTATATAATTTATATATGTATATGTATATATATATAAAATAAATGTACATAGACTCTGTTACTCTATCAAAGTATAGATAGGAAGTCTTCCTGTGCTGTAGGAAAGAAAAATACAAAACTCCGTCTCTACTCCAACTCCCCGAGAAACTTTCCTTCCGCCGTCGAGCGACCACTCTTGGCAATTTTATATTTTTTCCCTTTCTTTTTGTTCATTTCATCTTTATCGAGAATCGAGATTGCAGCGCAAAAAGAAGCTCCACCAGAGCTACTTCGTAACGCATCGCGACACTCAATTTCCATAATATTTTTTTTACCCTCCTCTCTTTCCATCCAACACTCGTTAGAATTAATTAAAATTACATATACATATATAGATATTTTATCTACAACAGATATAAATATATAGCATACATGTGCTCAAAGTGATTCCCATATTCTTCATTCCTCTTGCTAATTTAATCCGCCGATGTTATTACTGTTAATCCTGACATATTTCAGTTTTCATTTAATCACAATTATTTTCGCGCCATCGGCCAAAGGGTATACGCGCTTGTATATATATATATATATGAATGTATGTATGTAGTAGGTATGTCTATATGTTGCTCGATCTACTTTGCTTGATCATAATCATAACTTGACCAATTTTATGCTATACAACAAATGTAATAAACGATATATGAGATCGGCTTTATGAAATTCCCGAGTGTTCCAATAATTTGAGTAATTACACTAGCGCTATTCACGGTTCAGCTCTCCCTTCCGAAATTGATAAAGCCCCACCGCGAGAAATCCCATATATATATATATATAATATCTATATAATACCCTGACAATACAGCCTGGGGATCGTTTTATTTGGTTGGAGAATTACGAGTAACAAACCGCAAAGTAAAGGCAGAGAATATAAAATCGATTGAACAATTTCCGAAGGATTTTCCGTAGTGACACTCGGGGAGTAAAAGAGAGAGAGAAAGAAAGAGTGACAGAGATTTCCACAACCTACTGGGTATTCTACTCTCAGCTGACTCGCGTCCGTCGTCGTGGCTTTTACGAACAGGCGAGCAACGTAGAACCGAGTGAATCCAAGTCGGATGACAAGTTGGCACCTAACAAGTGACAATTACCGGTACTAACGAGCTCTGGGGGTTGGGCGAGATGCAACCGAATGCGGGAGCGAGAGGAGAAACGTGAATTCGCGGGAAGGGATATTCAATTCCCTCTTTTCTCTCCTCTCCTCTCCGCTCTTATCATTCATTTTTTTATTCCTCGGTCAATTCACCTCCTATCAATAGTCTTCAATCTTATATTACTTTTTCACTTGATATTTTTCTCTTGTGCTTACCCGCGGGATCAATATACACGCGACCGCTGTGTAATCCATAGAGCCTCTAACGAACGTTCTGTTTTCCCTTACCCGCATTTCTCTCGATTTTATTTTTATTTAAATCCTACATTGCACTTTACATATGTATGCCCATGCATATATAGATAAATACATATACGGCTCTTTGGAAACTATTCACAACGACAGCATAACATTTAATACCGTCGGTGGCGCTCGGTGAATTCACAGACGTCAAGGAGGATACATTATAAACCAGCGGAATCCGGGGCGCGCGCGGTTGGTCGCCGGATCGACCGGATAAAACGGCTACCGCTGGAGCGCCCGGCGATGATGAACGACCGTATGGTAAACCGCGTGGACCTGGTGCTATATACTATCGTCATGCTGCACAATTCTATACGTATAGACCCGGTATTACATACATTTGCTTCTCTATAGCCTGCGAGCCTGTAATCCATATACTAATTGCCGCATCGATCGGGCATCTTTCATCCACCAGAACACTCTCCCACACTACAATTCAAGTCTAAGCCCAGCCTGGCTATATTGCCTGGACAGTGACGAGCCTAAATTTCCTTTTCCCTTTTTTTCATCCCTTTTGTTTCTTACTTTAATCTAGCTTAGAAAAGAAATTACACGCCACGAAAAATAAGAAAAGATATTAAAGCAGAAAATTATTATTAAGAATTAATGCTTCGTAAAATAAATTGCGTCCGCATTTTCTAGAATATTAGACAGACGACTAGACTCCAGAGTATCATTTTTTTTTCTTTTTTTTTTTTTTCCTGTTTTATTTAATTTTTTTGTCACGGCGTTTTCCGTAAACCCTCAAGATAATTTATAAAATGTCACAACCAAGACGTTCTTTCTCTCACGGAAAAGTTTATTGTCTTATTAACTTACCGGCCACCGCATACTGCTCTGCTATGTGCGTGTACTTTCTCATAATGCCCACAAGAAAATGCAATTTTATTTTTTATATTCATTTTTTTTTATCTGTACCGTAAACGCGCAATATATATGTGCATCAGAAATATTCAATTAAAAGTAAATTAAATATTAAAAATAATGATACAACAAATTAAAAAATGCAATGGGGTCAATTAAAATTAATATAAAAATTCAACTTCCTCCCTCAAAATACCACTATATATATAGTCCTGGGGAGTTATAAAACATTCGCGTGTCCAGTGATCGCGCCAGAGATCTCCCGAGGCTTTTTTTTACGCGGTCAATGATTACAAAGGAAAAAGAAAGATAGTATAACGTATAGTATAATCAGACGACTAAAACCTTCTGCTGAAGCAGGCGATAATGGTGTATGTATGTATGTTTATGTATATATGTTTATGTTTGTGATGTAAAGAAAGTTTACTCGACCAATAGTTTACGAGGCAGGATCGATATTAATACTTGTATACTCTCTTTTGTAAGGTCCTTCCTTTATTAACCAACTCGGTAGGTATCGTCGTTTCTATTTCGCGGAAAAGGGTGGTTAGTTAGCGTCAGAACGGCTTCCTATACTCTAGTGAATACCTACTTACTACCACAGGTAGACGACGCGAAGCCAAGTGCACCAAAGTGAATGGAAGCAATAGTACTGTAGTAAAAGAACACACAATTGCAACCCTATTTTCCTCTCCGCTTTGCAGATATTTATAAATACAAGAGTATATATATACATAGAGAGAGAGAGAGAGAGAGACTGCCGCGAATAAGAGATTTTACTTGGCGGCGTAGATATAGAAAAGGAAGAAAGAGATTCTTGTTGCAGAGTATTACTTCTTGAGACAATAGAATTATTATCTCTTTTCGCGCTTATAGGAACTCGGTTCTCGTCGAGCAGCTCTGACAGTCGCGAGCTATTGTTCTTCCAGCAGTCGTATTACTCTTCATTTCTTTTCTTACCATCGATACAATAAAATAAAAAAGTTTAATAAATTAAATGAACTAGTCGGAGCAAAAGAATTTATGGAGAATTAATAGTGTGGGTGTAGAGTAAAAAAAATTAATGAAGCAAAGAAAAATATATGCGCGAATGAATTGTGAAAAAATTAAATTATGTGTTACTTACTTTGTAAAAAAGCTCTGGCGCCTGTACTGTTAATTTTCCGAGGGTATGATGACGAGATGTCATGCTAATAAATAGCGTTTGACACTGATGTTATTTCAGCGCAAGCTTGTTAACACGCTGCTAATTAATTTTTTAAAGACACTTGCCGCTAAGAGAGCGAGTAAAAAAAATGTTTCTAACGAGTTTGAGGTTTACCCGGTGTGTGTTTGGATAATTATATCCTGCACACGCTCTTTAATTTTTTTTTGTCGCACACTCTTGTATTAAAAGGTAAAAAGTTTGTTTGTTTGCGTTTTTTTCGCTTCTTGTCCTTGCGCGCTTTGCGAGGGTTGAATTTTCTAAGCATATTCCAATGGGTAGTCAAAATATAATCCAATATGCATCTACGGATGATCTGATTTGATCTGGATAATTAACGAACGACGGGTGAATTAATTCAATGGCTCTGATGGTAACCGACACAGACGACGAAGAGGGACGGAGAGAGAAAGCGAGGAGGAATATATAATGCTTGTAATTTAAACAAAATGAGAATTCTCATGATTTTGCAATTTTCATACTGCCGCTGCTTCTGACAATGACAAATTTCCCATTTAAATTGAGATCATCTGCATGTTTAAATATTTAATTGAACATTGATAACACATTCAGCTAATTAATTTTCATTTTTATTTATATCATTCGTTATATTTATATTTATATTTAAATTCATATTTCATTATTTTATTTTTATTTATTTTACAGGATGGTGCGCATGATTGGCGATGAATTTCTAACCGAGGAACGGGACAGAAAGTATTACGCTGATCACTATACCTGCTGTCCGCCTCCACTTTTCATTATCCTTATTACCCTAGTTGAGGTAAGTCGGAACATCTATTATAATTATTATTATTATTATTTTAATAGTCTAGATTAATTTTTATTATTGCATGGCTGAGCGAAATAAAACGATCGATGACAATAAATTAATGAACCACCGCGCAAGCAAATTGCAATTAATAATTTTTTCCGCGGAATTTAATATTCATACGTTGAATAATATCGATCATAACAAATATACGGGTGAAATTGAATTACATGTAGATAATAATTTTATTTAATTAGTAAGGGAAATGTCGAATGATGTTTTAACATCTAGCATTACCACTTTTAATTTACAACATTACATATAATACATGTATATTGAATTCCGTGTGCGGTGTGGAACCTTGAATTAATGATAACACAAGCGTAAATTAATTTAACCGTATGTATATAATTACACATACATAACCGCGCACATGGAAAGCATTAATAAATAAACCGTTGCATTTGTTGACTCATCAACGTCAACACACAAGATACTACTGCAGAATTTTGTGACCTGTGTGTCCCATCAGTGGCGCATGTTAAGCTCTCTCTCGCTCGAGGATTTCGTCTTTCTCTCTCGGTTCTCATCAACGGAGAATAAAAATAATAAAAATAAAAATTTTATAACCGAGTGAATTACGAGTGAAAAATGTTGAAGGAAGAATGAAGAGGTAGCTTTATTTTTATATGTCACATATTTCATCCACTTAACGGCGTATATCCTTCTTGTAGTCTTCGTTGTCGTCGTCGTCATAGTTGAGCAATCGATATACCGACCCCTGACTTTATCTCGGTGTTAGACTTATTCACCAAACTCCTTTACCCTACATATACATTTATCTGTATGTATACATAAGTCCTCCCGCATTTCCGTAATACATGCGCACTGGATGAAATGAAATGGAAGGATTAGAGAAGGGACCAAGATGTGAGTCAAGTAGAGGAGACAGAAAACATAGAATAGACTAGAGAATATATACACTCACAAGTGTAAACACGGTTCGTGGCCTTGCCCAATACGAGTACATACATACTCAAGTTAGGTCGCTTCCAGCATACATATATATCTACGTATATATATTGCCGAGTCTCTATACGATCTCTATGCTCAGGTTGTCGGTGTCGAGTAGTCAGTGGAGTCTCACAAGATAAGACCGAAGGACTTGCCGGATATTATCGTAGATGTTGTATCATCCTTACTTCTCTTACCCCTTATTCTCATCCGGCCTAACTGGCAAACAACCCTAACTGAAGTAACGACCAACTACAGTTTTCTATCTCTATCTCTCTTACGCTCTTTCTTTCTCGCTTGCTCGGTATAAGAGACTAAACTAACCTCGTTATGCACCAAAGATATTACATACAACGTACACGTCCTCTTTCCTTTCATACATATATATTATTACCGTACACTCAAGTCTGCTATGTTCCTATAATATTACATAAACAAAAAATATAAACATCCTCACTAATACAAACAATTTCTTTGCAAACAAAATAACATAAAAAGAAAGTATCATAACAACAATAATAATAATGATGATGATGGTGATATATATATATATATATATATATATATATATATATATATATATATATATATATATATATATATATATATATATACATGGAATACATTTTTGCAAATTGATTGTCACGTAAAAAAAACATTAATGCCGTGAAAGAGAATGATAAAAATAAAACAAGTAAACGTTTTTTTTTTTTTTTTTTTTTTTTTATCCACATTTGTCAGCGATGGAGATAGTTTCACGAAGATTATTACGACTGGGAGAATGGACAAGCGAAGATAAAAAAAGTGGAAGAGAGGAGTGAGCACCTGCTGTCGTCGGCCATAAAAGTTTCAGAAACGACACACGACTAGTCTCATTACCCGGACGCACGTACTACGTCCTGCAGTAAAAAATAAAAATAATAAAAAATAAAAAGTGTGTATACACTCAGCAGCATACAGTAGTGGTGTATTTATGCATGCACATATGTGTATGTGCTAGTGTACTTTATATGTATTACTGTCGATTTACACATAGAGATAGGTTATCGGTGGTTTATTCATGCACCCAAGGGGATGACTTTTCGCGAGCAATCGATTCCGATCCCTCCCGCGTACCCTCGGCTCTACCAGAGGGACACACAAAGGATGCGTGCTCGATACGCTCGTAAAATCAGCTCGATCTGCTGGGAAACATGGGCAACGAATGAGCACGCACACAAAGGCACAACTACTCCGGTCGTATCGTGGCGAAGCTTCTAATCGAATCGAGTATAGCTTTCGTGCGATTCTCTTCTGGCTCTTGCGTGTCGCCCGTCTCTGCTCGTGGTAATTTCAGGCTGCATCATTCTTTCCCTCTGCCTCTATTCTCATTCTCGATCCTCTCTCACTCTCTCCCTGTATAATTATCGACTCGTCGGCCGGGCAAACGCGTTCGCATTCTTCGAGGATATCATCTGCATAGCTCTTTGCGTTCTCCGACGTCTGCCACGCTCATCGTTTACTTCGACAGTCGTTTCGCCGTATTATACGAGTTCCAGTATTAGTTATAGTAAGTCTCCAACAGAAGCAGCAGCAGCAGTAGCATCAGCATCGGCATCGGCAGCTTCTCATTTCGCTCATACTACTCGGTTAGATACTCTAATACTAATAAACACTAAGTAGGTACTGAGGTACCTATTGTCAGATGATGGTGTAATATAACTCAGTTTGTCACTTTGGTCGCTCATCTCCCTAAGGACTTTAACAAAACGGTTAAATTTAAAGATAAGACTTTGGAAGTTGCTTTTTATACATCATCAAGCAGTAAGTGACTGAGCAAAAGAGTAGGTAATAAGTAGTAAACCGAATGATATTTGACAGAGGAATGGGGAGGGGGAGTGGGAGAGGGAGAAGGTACATATAGATATAGATATATATCTGTAGCGGACTATTGGCGTTTCCATTACCCTGTCATTGACCCCGTTGTCTCTGTGTTCACTTGGCGGCGATGGTGTGGTGGGTTTAGGGTGGTAGCAATGAGCCAAACGGATGTCGCTTGAGGGCGTATATTAAATGGACGACATGAGAGATGAGAGAGGAGGTTGTGGATGAAGGTTAAGGGGAGAAGGGGGAGGGGAGAAGGCAATAGAGAAGTAGTGGTACACACAATGCTGAACTAATGGATGACACACACTGGCCACCGGTTAGAGAGACCTCCTGCGATGTTGCCACTTGAATAAACATCAATTTGATATCGTGCAATATCGCGCGAGTGTGGACGACACACGGACCGTGGTGAGCAGCAACGAGACGTTGAACCATCCGAATAGCATATATCCACTGGTTGTATATTACTCTGCATACTCATATATGTATATAGAGTACACACAAGAATCTAGAGAGAGATAGAGAGAGGGAACGAGAAAGATATGAAGAGACAAAGAGAACTCAGGCTGGATGATGCATATAGCCGGCGGCAACTCGCCACCTGCGCCTGGAACACGCTTATTATGCACCAAGAATTCGCTGGCAATGCGCGTGCCTCTTTTTCTCTTACTCGTCGTTTTTACCCCGTCTGGTAGTCGTAGTAGTTATGTATACGCCGATATACCGGTGCCGTTCTGCCACCGCGGCTGTGTTGAAAATTGGATCAGTTGAGAGTATGCTTTTGACGATGTACGCCGCACAGAGTTTTGCGACTGCGAAACGATTCCATCGGGTCTCGTTCCTCCTGTCGTCTGCCGCCCCCTGGCATCTTTCCAATTTCGATAATCTCACGGGCGCTGTTGCGGCCCGTTATTGGCCTCGTTATTCACTGTGGAATCCGTGGAAAGCCTCGATTACCGACGCACACTTTTTTCCTTTTCGTTGCATTCCATTATTATCATTATCATCATCACCATTATTATTGTTATTATTATTACCAGTGTTATTATTATCGTACTCAACCAGCTGATAGTATTATTTGTGTATCTAATGAAGGGATAAGCTCGTACACTTTTTAATTTTGTTCATATAAATTTTAGTTCCATATATATATATATATATATATATATAGATATGCATTTCAAAATACCAATTCACGTAATTTTCTAGCAGGCGCATATGGGCCGCCAGTGGCTTATCTTGTTCGTAAATTTGCAACGGGGCGAAAGCCGTCATTTCCACCTCCGGACTTGGGTTCGCATCCGATCCTACGGGTACTTGATAACGCTATCGCCCCATGCGGGCGCTCGATTTCAACCTCGTTTGCCTCCAGTTGCTGCGGGAAAAATCTAAAATTATATAGATGTATATAATCTATCTACTATATATATATATATATATATATATATATATATATATATATATATATATATAGCATTCATATCTCTCTCTCTCTATATATATAATGTCTGCTCTCCCTTTACCTAGTTACCAAATTGCTCCAAGTGAATAAGGGGACACAAGAACGCCGATCGAATTTCCTTGAGGGCGACATAGCACAACTTTAGAGCAATATATATGTATGTAAGTATGTATGTATGTAATGTAGACGGAGCTCGCCCAGATGCCGATGAGTTTTTCTCCCTTTACATACTTTATGTACACTTTATATAACTCAAACTCCCTTGTTCGCTTCTGCGCCCTGAGGAGGCGCCTTCTTGACGGACTCTTCTCATTCCCGGGAATGCGGAAAGTGTTTTCACACTAACGTGCGCGTCTGAAGTATCCCATCTCCACAAGTGAGATGTATACACAAATCCCATAAGATCCAAGGCGGCGAGTAGTGTTTGCGTCTCAAATCATCTCAACAGGCACGAGCACGCGCATACAGGACGCCACGAGTTTCTATCCGTCTTTTTTGTTTTTTTCACCAGACTGTTCGTGTTTATACTCGTTTGCTTTTTTTCTCTCGCTCTCTTTTGCTCCACGAAAACAGCTGTCCTCGCTTTGTGTGCCAGCAGAACAGCGCCGGGTTCAATATCGATACTATACTATTTTTTACTCTCACATCAGTTTAGGAGAGTTTCTGAAACAGCCTTTGATCGCGATGAAATACCACTTTGCGAGAAAGTTTGGTAATATTTGGCCCTGTGTATCGTCGGCAGAGTTCATCCAGAAGCTCAAGGAAGTATACTACCTCTATCTATATATATATATATATATAATATATGAGCTCACAATCTACGGTCTGCCGAAACTATTGCTCTCTATCTATGTACATATATATGCATATATGTATTTATATGAGCGGATCTCGACATCGTTATGGAGTTTGAAACTTTTTGTTGCACTAAGGCCCACTCGATTATAAACACTAGAGTTAATTTCATCCTACAGTTAAATATATTTTAAAACTTCCGCGATACTTTTAGAGAACTAATGAAAATAATATCAAAATTTAAAAACGAGGTTGAAAGGAATGTAACCATAATAATAATAATAATAATTAACTGCAACGAGAAATGTTTTCTTAAATGATTTATTATTTTCATCAGTTTCTTGGTGCTGTAAATTGTATGATATGGAGCGGGTAAAATATTTCCTTTAATGAAATTTTCAGTTCTCGTTATATGAAAGAACAAGAAACGCAAGAAAGTTAACACACTGACTGAGATTTTGCTGTGAATTGAGAGAAAACCAAAAGCTTGCTTTACTTGAGAAACACTGCAAGAAACGTCTTGGACTTGCACCTAGATATCTTGGAGGATGAGCTTAACCTTTGAACATTGCCACTGTATACGCCTGTAGTATATATATATATATAGAAGACAAAAAAAAGTCCACTGGGAAAAATAGTATGATCTTCCTGTGCTCCAGATTCCCATTCCACTTTGGCCAACTCCGTAAGAGAAGGAGAGAAAGCTCTTTCGAGTAAAAAAGAGAGTCTTTAAAATCTTATCCAGTGGTGGACACTTTGAAACCTTTACCCAAACCTAAGTCTCCCATTATTTCGGACGAAGATACCGCGGTATATTTGAGCGGTTCACCTGGGTTACACACAAACTCTTGATACAAGTACCACTGAGATAGCTATAACAGAAAGTAAGCTCAGAAGTTGGTGGTACGGCAGAAGTAGAGATTCAGAGATCGAGCACGAAAAATAGACAAGATCCAGTTGAACTTGTAAACCACACGACTTACAGCGAACTTGCCACGACTGCAAATGAATTCTAGCTTCACCCTCAACCAATTCCTCGCTGATATAATCTGCAACGACCGGATTCTAAAAGGACGGCCTATGTGCACGCGAGATGCTTCAAATTCGTGATAAGAATGAACTCAAAAGATTATTATCACTGGTCTTTAACATTCAAATAACTTGGTCCCTGTGTGAAAAGTCCTTCGGAGTTTAAGTTATCAGTCTCTCTGATTCTTACCATCAACTATACATATATATAGCAAGCAGGAAATCCAATATTGATATCTTATTTTTGGGAAGTCATATCATACATCTCAAATCTAATGGAATTCTCAAAGAGAAATTTTTATTTTACTTCGCTTTACTTTTTCCTCTATAAATGATATTTATCAAAGTGAAATTATTTTTATTATTTATATATTAATATACATCACATATAGTACAAAAAAATGACTTATGTTCGTTCATAATTTATTAGCTATTTAAACATTTTCCTTTACAGAATAATTATTATTTCAATATTATATAATATTTTAATTATTATTCTAATTATTCTTACTGACCTAAAATTTATTTTAGTTAGTCTACACGGAGAGACAATTATGGTAACAGTTACAATATATTATGGGAGTGGTTCCCATAATGCATAGTAACCGGTTTTTTTGAAATGTTGATTATAGGAACGGCACCCATATATATTATGGTGATCATTCCTATAATTATGAATATAATTCCCGTATGGTATCGGAATAGTTCCTATGGAATTATGGTAATCGTTACCATGTAACTATGATAATGGTTACCATAATATTATGGTAATAATTCCCATACATTATAATAATCGTTGCCCTAATATTTAGAAATTATAATAATTTTTTTTTTGTAATAAGCATTTTTTTTGTATACTTGAAATTTTGTAATATATAAAAAAAGGTTTCTTCTAAAAAAATAAAATTATTATTTCTAAATATTATGGGAATTATTACCATGATATTATGGTAACCATTACCATACTATTATAGGAACTATTCCTATGAGTATGGTAATCATTACCATGATTCTTTCACATGTGATATGGGAACTGTTACCATAATGATAGGAATTGTTCCCACACTTATGGGAACTTTTCCCAGAAAGTATGGTTTTATATCCCATAATCCCAAGTAATTATTACCATAACGGTATGGGATGATATTTCATAAACGAACTAGGAACAGTTACCATAATTTTCTCTCCGTGTATAAAATCATCATGACCGACTCAGAACAACCAGAAAAAGACATAGATACCAGTATATCTTTAGGATTTTTTTATTATTCAAAATTAAATTTACAGATTGTAGAATAAAAATTTAATATCTAAGTACCTTTGGTATTTTAAATAAATCAATAATTATTAAAGTTTCAATTTTCAATTGCCATATACTTAAATTTAAATGCTGATTGAAAATTCCGTAGTTTTAAAAAAAAACCGATATTACCCTACATTAATGATAAAAATAAAAAAATGACTTTATTTGTCATATCTCTGTATATTTTTTATTATATTGATACAGTAAAGCAAATATCAGCGATTATGCAGTTGCATTTTTACGTCTATGGCTTTTCCACTTGACGTCAACGTTCACTAACTCCCGTTGCACAATATTGTTCAACAATTTCATCCACAAGTCGTAACCCGCTTATCGGTCGATAAAATACTCAAACATACCTTTCTCTTTTTATTCTGATTCATCCCTCTATCCAAAAAAATTCGAGTGTTAACAAAAATATTTTTTATTTATATTTATATAGTTTTATATATTTTTATTTTATTTTATTTTTTTAACGATGAAAATTCCGGCTGCTGCCGCTGCCACTGCTGTTACACAAAGACTAAACCAAACATGGCTTTCGAAAAAATTCCAATTCGCGGAAATGCTTTGAAAAGCTCGGACGCTGAAAAATCGAAGCCAATATCTTTTTTTCCATAAATTTTCACGTTAACTTTTCACTCCTTTTAAACCCTCAAGCCGTAATTTTTATTCCAACATTCTCATACATGACTCGTATACATTTTTTAAAATTTTCTCGCTAGATCATTTGATATCACTAAAATTTAGCTTCGATTATCGACTTGAAAAAAAAAATAAAACTGATTTAAATAAATCGGGTTCGCGTGAAATTTGACTGTTTTCAAATTTATTCAGAACAAATTTGTTCTAGTGTACGGTTTGAAGATTAAAATTTCTTTTTTTTTACATATACTATTTACATCAGCACGTGCCTCACCTAAATTAGCTTTGAGTTTGACGGCGACGCCACTTATTTCCTCAAAATTAACCTAAACCATATGGATATGTGTTTTTTTAAAGCCCTCAAGTTATACGGACATTTGTCGAAATTTACAGTAGAACAAATATACACATCGGCCACTCGGAGTTTTCTTTCTCTTTATTTTTTTCTATTTTCTCATCCTCACTATTTTCTTCACTCTTCTACGCTTAGCTTGAGATATATCGTCGGCCATTTGTCGCAGTGTACTGCTAGTAGGATAAATATAAATTTGATTCCACGTTTAGATAGTCAAAATGCTTTTCGTGCTATTTTTACGCCCTCACCTTCTTCCTCTTGGAGATTTTATTCCACCGCCAGTAAATAATGCTTATATCATTTATATTATTAACCGAAAAATCCCCGAAAAATATATACGATATAATATACATATACATATCCATATATACATATATATTTACATACTTATATAAAGTTCAATCAAATCTAAATTGACGAACTACCAAATCGATTAAACATTTTGAGCCACTGAAAGTCAGACCAGAAAAAATAAACCATGAAAATATTTATGATTAATGTATTAAACAGTGCGTACTAAAGTATATATCGCGTGTCTCAGTGTCATTTCCAGCAGTGTTTTCTTCCGGTTGTAGAGACGTACGTACAGACGGCGCCAGGGAGACGTCGCACGAGCGTCGCGACGATTCCAAGAAAATACCCTATAGCCGTAAGAATTTTTAAGTGAAATAATAACGATTGCGTTTATTTTCTTTTGTTGCGTTTTTATTTTTTTACTTTTATTTATACTTAGATTACTACCCTCAGTTTTTTCCATCGTTTCCATTGAAACTCACCCCAGAGCTTACCGGCCTTCATTAATACAATTCTTAAACAATACTTGAAGTGATATTCACCAAATTTCCGTTGGATTATCAAACGCAGAGAAAAAATATTACTAAAGTACCGGCTAGTGCATACGAAGGATTAAACGTGGATTGCATTTGAAAACTCTTCTGACGGTTCTATGGCTTACTCGTTTACTCCTCTCTCTCTCTCTCATTCTATCTTGTATGTTTTTCCTCTTACTCTCGTTGACTGAAGAGATCTACTCAGTAATGTTAAAACAACGTGAAAAGCATCATATATACCTATAAGTTTTACAGTATACGTGTGAGTATATGATTCACGCTCAGAAAAGCATTTGGATGTGCATCCAAGTACTTTTTACGCTTCAGTGGAAACGCTCTCATGAAATTCAAAAGAATTCCCATTGTTCTTCCACGCACTAATAAACATTTCTATTCGTAAAAATTACTTCTTCCGCCTCTTCATCAGCAACAGTAGTAGCATATGTGTAGTGGCTTAATTACAGGGCTAAAAAATAAATAACTAAAATAAAAATATAGTACTTTACAACCTAGACTACAATTGCGGGTAACATTTATATCTCATCTTCTTTTCTCCTGTTCCTTCTTATTATTTTTCTTCGCATCACTCTCCTTCGTTATAAATCATCTTTTCGCTCACAAGAACCACCAATTTTAGAATTAATATGCTTACCCTGATGCTCACCCGGAAAATTTAAACTTTTCACAGCTTTCTCGACACGTCCGCGAAATAACGCGCGACCAGGGCACCATATAAACTTACTGCATACAAATTTCTACAGTATGGCGTTAAAGTGTCTGATACATGTGCAAACATGGTGACATTTTATACGACTACCCTCTTTATATATGGATAAAACAGCCGACTAGTTGATGCTGGCACTCTTGTTGTTAGCATTTTTATTATTATTATTAGTATGATTATTATTACAGCCATAGTTGTTCTTATTGTTGTTGTTGTTGTTTGCATAGTAAATCGCACGAACCACCACAACTTCTATTAATCTCAGTTGTTGTTCGCCAATTGACCTCTCTCGACGACCTACTACAACACCGCACTAACTGTAAATCGTTAATCGTAAAGCTAAATTCGATTATCCGTGCCTTAGTTAACTTAGCGTCCACTTTTGCCTGTTGACCCCCTTCCATCACTTCATTACAGTGTCCTGTTAATAGAACAATACAAGCACTTCAATCATTTTTCCACAAATAGACCCACCAGAGATGGTTATTGGATTTAGAATTTAAAATTCCTTCGATTTGTCTATAACTATTAAATTTAACTTCTAATGGATGACTTCTGAAACACGTCAACCTAACCAATTTTAATGCTTATAACTTCCGCAATTTTATTATTTAAGAGTTCTGAATAAGAAACAAGCTTTTCAATAATCATTCTATCTTTCGATTGGCGGAAATCCATAAATGATGCATAAATACAACTGTTGACTTACTTTCTTTTTATATACCTGAAGATCGAAAAGTTTTTCGTATAACGAAAATAAAAAAAATTATAATTTTACCGTTTAAGAGCTAGTTGGGGTGGTCTACAATTTTTTGCTGATATACTAGTGCGAAACATTTTAAAAATCTAGATCCAATAGATTTTTAACTTTTCATTTTTTTTTATATATTTTCATTCCGTGAAAAACGTTCGGATTTTCGGGTACATTTTTTTTTGTTACAAGAAATTTCCAATAAAACAAATAATATTAAGTTTAAAAATACTTTTCACTCGATCAAATTGTCAATTATGGATAAAAAACGATTGGTTCGAAAAGTGTCTGACCAAACAATGACTCTCGTCACTGTCCGACTGCATTTGCGTCGAGTCTACTGATGCGCATAAAATTCGCACTGAGAGTTGGCAACTCTCAATAGATATTGCCAAGTGTATACATTTGTTGTATGCTTTTTTATGAGTTTTGTATGAGCTACGAGAAAGTTTGTTGGTACTGAAAAATATAGAGATGGTACTTCTGCTGGTACTTGTCTATATATTCTATTCTACTCTATTCATTTTGCTTTAGTCTGTGTATATATACAAACATTGTATTATATTATGTATAGACGTGTGTAAGTTGGCCGATTTCCCGTGAAGTAAAACCGACAAATGGAATTCCCTGGCACCTCGTATAGTGTGGGACAGCAGTCGTCCGGAAAAGAGCAAGCCGGAGGGACATCCAAAGTGAAAAGTTGCCACGTTAGACGGTACTGCCACTGGACAATGGCACATGTTGCATTCGAGGGTAAAAGAGACAGTGCCAGTGAATGAGGAAGCGGATGAGGAACTGAAAGAGATAGACAGAAACAACTGGTTTGAAAACGAATAGTAGTAGACAGTAGTAGTCTTGCTGGAGGCGGCTAGAGAATTGGAGCTGATTCGATAGGAAACTTTTAATCGGGGAACTTGTGTGTGCTGTTACTGTGTAAAGAGAATAGTAACAGTAGAGAAAAAGAGAGAAAGAGAGAGAGAGGAATAGGAAAATGTTGGAAGTAAAGTGCTTTTTCAATGACTCGCCACTTCTGGATGGTCAAATAAACGACGTCGACACGGGCCACACAAAAGCAAAGCATCAAAGCATTCAGGAAATTATGTTCGCGTTCTATATTTACCGCACCAGAACCCACTTGTCCTGTTGTACATATCCGCGTGTACACAACAGAGATGCTCGAGGTCTTGTAGTTTAATTAC
Organism: Microplitis demolitor; assembly: GCF_026212275.2. Lineage (NCBI taxonomy): Eukaryota > Metazoa > Arthropoda > Insecta > Hymenoptera > Braconidae > Microplitis > Microplitis demolitor. The sequence goes on along the minus strand of NC_068547.1, from coordinate 5,692,997 downwards.
CATCAGAAGCTAGACCAGCGGCTTCAAGCAAGTGATATTGTGCATAATCATGGGCCATTAAAGGCTTTTTACTTCCACTCGGTGATGTATACACTTATCCTACGCCAAACTAATTTAGAGAGTATGTGATCCAACACTTTGTACCCGAGGCTAAATAATCTTTAACATTTCCTTGTGCTACTGAACGACTTTTATGACGTTTTTACTCGGCAAAAAGTTTTCATTAAGTATCCACCACCTTTGAGAAAAAATTTCTAGGTAACGAAAAATAAAAATATTATTAATATACATTTATATATATATATATATGTATTAAACTTGTACCTTGTCGGTATGACTTTAGTATAAATGGCTTCGCCGTCGAAATTGTAAAGCACTTTGTGTGCAACTCTACGTTATTATCTATAAACGGCTCAAAGCTTTTGAGGGCTCCTCTTAGTACGCTCGTAAATTTGGATCTGAACTGTGTGATCTCGTTACCGTTAGCACAGAAAAGGCGTATAGGTAGATAATTTATAAAAACCTGTGACATTTATTGAGACTATTTATTATTCATAGTAATAACTAGTATACGTGTGGTAGCACGCGTGTTGTACCACCGCAATTTTATGAGAACCGTTATTTACATTGGCATTATTATTAATTGCACTTGGTATATTTCTTTTTTAATTGTCTTTTGCAGCTGGGTTTCTTCACGTACTACACAGTGGCGATGGGTGAAGTAAATCCGTCTGGACCGGTACCAATTGACAGCGTTTTCATCTATCGACCAGACAAACGTCTTGAACTCTGGAGGTTTGCCTTCTACATGTTTCTACATGCTGGGTAAGTACTTAAATATAAATTAGCTCTTAAATGAAACAAATAATAAAATATATACACTGTACTCGAAAGTCTTAAAGTTTCTATCGACACTTTCCATTAACCGGCGGCAATAAAATTAAACGCGCTCTATAAAGCAAATGGTCGCCATCAATATCGAGTAGTGTATAGTTGTGTAATACGCAACACTCAATACTATTATAAGAAAAGCAATTGGAAAATAAAATGTTGAGTGTGTAGAGCTGGGGTAGAGTGAATGAGAGTGTGAGTGAAAATAAAAATAAAAAATAAAAACTCGGGGAAAGGAACGAGGACGTCGAGGACGAATACGAAGACGAGAGTCTAGTGAAGGAAAAGAGGCGATGACGGGTAGAGAAGCAACTACGTCGGGTACACGACGCTTTTTAAATTATTCATGGCAACCTAGAGATAAGGGGAGAGTAGTTGCACAGAAGAGACGCGTTTTCTTCTATTTCTATCTCTCACACTCTTACAACTTTTCTCCCCGTCTTTCCTCACTTATTATCTATCTCTCTTTGTCCCGTGATGTGCGTGTATGTCTCACCGCGATAAGCAGCTCGACATTTCCGTGAAAACTCCTTGGCTTTTCCTCGTGCTTTTCATCTCTTCTTATCTCATCGCGCTTATTACCATCAAAATGTGTCGGACAATTTGCATGTGTTTTACGGGTACTAAAAAAAATACTTAATGAACTCTTATGATGCTTATCTATTTTTATATTTTTTCCTCTTTACGTATTACAAATTTATATATTTATTTACAGTACACGATGTTATCTTAAATATCCATTTAAATTTAAATAACATGTATCTATAGATATGTCCGTATATATTTGTATGGATAAACATATACATATCTATATGAATGACTGTGGACAAAGGATATTAAGGTAAAAGCAAAATTTTGCTTATCATGTCTCTACACGTTTTACCAACTACTCGATATTCCGATACCCGAACTCGATATTCTCGTCATTTGCGTTCGCCCGAACTCCGTCAATGATAAATCGTCGAAAGCCCATAACCTGGTTCTGGATAGAGTCGTTTGTGCAGTAGTAGTACCAGCAACAGCAGGAATAGAACCAGAGAAGAGTGTATTGAGTAACGAACAGATAGAGAATAAGCCGAAAGTGAGAGAGAGAGAGAATGAAAGCAGCTTCTTCTCGTATGCTCCATTTGGATGATTGCATCGCAACGACATCGATCCTATCCTCTTTCATTCTCTTCATATTTCCCTTCTTACTTTCTCCCTCTATCCCTCACTCTTTATTCCTTATTTATCTCGACGCGTTTATTTCTCCCTACACTTAGTGTTTACCCCTACGCCTCCGCCACCCTAGAGCAGTAGACGATTATGTGCAACTCTCAAATGTTTTAAATGTACAACTTCCCTTGCTGAAACTTTTCTGCGGTACCTAAAATATACCTGCCTCCAGAGAAAGCTTCATTATCTTTTCAGTCTTATTCGCAAAACCACAACGCCGAGCATTCGTTCATTCCTCTTTGCCGTTGTTCGAGAAAGTTTCTTACAGTTATAAGAAAACGAATCTTTGTGTGTCCATCTGAGCACGAAATGATAAGACACATCTACTAGTATATACTCCAGTTTGCTCCTTATTTAACATCTTATACCGCTGACAAACCTTCGTTACCTTTCTCCCCCTCTCTCTCTCTTTCTTTTCTTCTCTTTAATTAACATTCATGACAATTGATGTATGTAATTTAAAGTTGCACTGCCGCCGTCGCCGTCGAGTTGTCGTGAACTATCATTGTGAATTTCAACGTTTTATAGCACAATGTCGTGAGCAAAAGAAACTTGAAATAGCATATCCGCGAAACAATCATTCCACAAGTAATATAGTAATAGTATATATATATATATAGAAGCAGTAGTACATCATATCAATTTATACGACAGCTAGAATTATGTCACTGCGACTTTCTCATGGACATTCATTTATTATTCTTTTGTATTTTTCAGGTGGTTACACCTGCTGTTTAACCTGGGGGTACAGGTGGTCGTGGGACTTCCCCTTGAAATGGTGCATGGGAGTTTGAGGATCGCTGCAGTCTACATGGCTGGAGTTTTAGCCGGTAAGTAGTTTATCTAATTCTCTCTGTCCGCTTAACGACTCCACAATGTCCCTACAACTATTATCATTATAATTATCATTATCACCGACATTAATATTAATATATACTGCATATATACATAAGAATAGACATAATGATGAATTGGTCATTGTGTAATAATAACACACATTCGAAAATCGGACAATCATGTGGTCATTACAGTTTAAATAAACGAATTAAACATCCACATTTCTATTCACTCGTAGATCGTGTACTCTAGTTTAAATATCTATGTATATATGTCGGGTTGTCCGTTAACTCTGTATCTCATTCAAAAGCTCCCTTCAGCTCTCTACCTCTACCTCTGGCAGTTGTTTTCCCTGGAAAATCACACGCGCGTTATTTACGGCCAGTTTCCACCGTCCACTAATGCGCGGAGACGCAAAACACACCGACAGACCGACGCCACGGTGGCGGCAGGACCTGGCTACATATATATATGCATATGTATATATATATATGTATGTATGTAGGTAGCATACTATAGAGTAGCTTGTACATCCAATAGCCATTTGCATAAATCCGATTGGGAGCAAATCCTCGCGTATTAATGCTCATGAAAGTAAAACGCTGCAAATAGAGGACATGAATAATAAACGCCATGAGGCTACATGCTCGTTCAACTCCTACCAGCTCTATCAGACGAGACTCGTAGTTTAAGTAGTAAATAGTAGTAGTAAGGGATTATGTTGGAAGTATTTCCACAGTATGGAGTACTTTCTCCAGCAATATATTTACTTACCAAGTAGTTACTGTTACGTAGTGGCCTATGCTCGTTGTACCTGGGAGAAGAAATCCCGAGATCTATCGCCGAGTGAATACACCCATAGAATAATACTGACTCACACAAGTACTTGTCTTGTTGTTGACGATTACTCGTATGTGTGGTGTGCATGGTGTGCACTAGTACTTTTACCTATTGCTTGTGTACCCAAGAAGAACGCAAGTATCCCGTGGGATTTAACAACATCATAGTCGCGATATTACTTGGTATGCATTGTAGTTTGCCACGTCATCATATCCACCTGCTTCTTCAGCTCTCTACTCTGTATAACCAGAAATACACACCGCTGATGTCTCTATTATAAACTCTATGAATATCTATAGGTCTCTGTTTTCTGAGAATCTACATCATGTGCAGCATTCGCCACTTATATATGTATGTATATGTATACATTACTCCAGTAAACTGTTTTTTCTTCAATTCACAATATACTTTATTTACATTCACAATGGGTTTGTGTGACTCCCTGGCATATTTTGCATGCTCTGATGACGGCTCGCACGCTGCGAGAGAAATAATCTATGCGAATGTATACAGATATAGGCATATATGAGTATGCATAGATATGTGTATTCTATGGAAGAGAGAAAATAAGGCTGAGGAAGAATGAGAACGAATCGAGAAACGTTATCGTGCTTCTTTCCCGCCAATGGCTACCAGCTCAACCGTGAGGATCACCCTTGTCCTACTCTCTTGTTCGTCGTCGCTGTCGGCTGGAAAGCATCCAGGCGAAAGAGCAAGTCGACTTGTAGGAATTCCTTCTGGCTCTGTGGACACGTTGTGAGAGATAGATAAAACGGTAGATGTGCGTCTGAATGTATGTGTGTGTGGGTGTGTGAGCTAAAGGGTCTACTCTTGAGTGAACGATTCATTCAGGATTCTCCTTTTGATTCATCTGTAGAAAAGCTTATATTGCGAAAGAGACACGTATAGCAACTCATCGTTGCGGTGAAAGAGAAGATCATGGTTCGATGAACAGCACGCGTGTGCACACGCTACTGTGCTCTTCCTTACCCGCGTTCATAAAACACACATACAAATACTGAATCCCATATTCGATATAGTGTATAGATATGAATATAATACATCGACAACTGCTTCCGTTTGTGCCATTTTTGTCGACTCGCTTTCTAAAATCTGTTAATAAACTTGATCAGTGTAATTTTAACTTTATTGTTCGATCGTAATTACAGTTAATTCTCGTCATGTATATAAACTGCGTGCATTCATTTTTAATAGATCAGCTTCATTATATGAGAATCAGTAATTAGAGGTTAAAAATTCCATGGAAAAAAAAATTCAATCAACATTTGGTTTATTAATGAGAGCTCATTTTTTAATCTTTTAATTATTTAAATTACTAATTCCGTCTAACCCAATTTTATAATTGAATTTTTTAATTAAAAATGAGATTGATGAGATTAATAAAAGATTAAAGACGGATTTTGATATTAATAATTTAAAGTCTAGTCAACATAAATTAATTATTTAATTACTCTTTAATGACTAAAACACGAACGTACTTGAAAATTAAAAAAACATTACTGTAATACATTAAACACACGATTCACAAGTTCGTTAGTTATTTACCATAAAGTTTCATTTAAATAAATAAATAACCCCAATCACTTATTTAAAATTAACGTTATTGTCTACTCAAAATCAATATTACTTAAAGTTACCTGAATGAATTTTGTCTTGGTGAATTAGTTTAACTTCGATAGTTGAGCTTGTCGTCTTATAATCCCAAAACTTCCTTCTCATCGCCAAACTAGAGCATGAAAACACATAGTCATATGGAAAATCCAGTTTTCATCAATCCGTAATTAATTTCGTGTACTACCTCTACTATTTCTGCTTCAACTACTACTACTACTACTACTACTACTACTACTACTACTACTACTACTATTATGTGAAGCATTAGAGGCCAGTACAAAATCAGAAGTTCTACTTAATTCAGCTAAATTCCTGACAAACAATGCGATTTATGCAATGCTCGGCTGCCCGAAAACCGATCGTCAATTCTGGATTCCAATAGCGAGCTCTCACGTCCACACAAGTACACACAAATACATTCTCAAATTCCCTTTGTATCTTATACTCATATTATATGCGTACACCTAAATATGCCAGATACACATCGCACTACTCGTTCTCGGTACGTCGGTGTAACTTGCGGATTCATCTCGTCTATGTGTGTGCTCAGACGGATTCATGCGTGCTGGAACGCGACGGTATAACAAATACAAATTGTATATATATATATATATATACATATATGTATACATACATATGTACACCCAAGTATTTCTCTCGATCCCTTCGACGTACGCATCGCAGCTTTCTATCCCTTTCTCTCTCTTACAAATATACCCATTGAGACTTAAGTTGGGCTGTACATGTTTCTCGATATTCAACCATCAGCAATTTTAGTCAGCCATTACTATATACACACCCTGGAGAGTAGAGTGGTTTTCCTCGATACGGCCATTGGGGAAAAGCCAAATGCCCTTTTTTATATTTTAACATCTTTCTCCAGCTTCTCAATACGCGGATACCGAGCTCTCACACAAACCACAATAAGGCTATGGGATTTGCTCCAAGTGCGTCGTCGATTCAACTCATAACGTTGGCTTTTACGAGTGGCATTAAGGTTGAGACGTAACAACAGTGCCACATCGTCAAGTAGAACCAGAATGAGATGGTAACAAAAAAAATACATATAAATGCATATACATATATATGTACTTATATGGAAGTATAAAAATAAAAATTCGATAAGAAAAGCTAAAATCGGTTATACGGTAGCGCTTTGGTTACAAATGCTCAGCGTTTCTGCAAGAAAGTACATATACTTCAGCTCACTGCTGGTGTACTTCGATACTAGACGTCGACGTCGTCATTGCCAATACTTTCTCTCTTTCTCTCTCTTTTTCTCTTACTGTCTCTAACTTAACTGTACAGCAGTAAGCAGGATAGTAGCGTCGCGTGCACCGCGTGCATACCATGCCATTATAGTGTATATGCACGTTATCAGTGTGCGACTTGAACCGAGTCACGAGTCGCGCTTGTTTCCTACGCTCTTTCTGCTATTCGATCGCCTTTTTCTCAAAACTTCTCTCAGCTACCCAGTACTTGGATTCCGAGTACATGTATCGGTAGTTATTCTTAGATCTTGGTGACACGTAAATAAGTGCTGAAAAAAAAAAAAAAAAAAAAAAAAAAAAAAAAAAAACAAATAACAAAATCATGGGATAAGTGTTGAAAGCAGAGAGAAAGCTATTAACTTGTTATTAGATGAAATCGAGGCGAGTTCACACTGCAACTGATGTGAATCCAGGTCTCACTGCAAAGGAGTATACTATAAGAACTTGAATATCCTGATGTGAGACCTGACCTGCATGTAAATTTACGTATATATAATAGGAAATAGCCCCTCAGACGTTCCGGTCATGTGCCACACGTGTAGTGGTGTGGGTACGCTTTAGGCTGACTTTTTAGAAATCCGTTCACTCTCTTTCCTATCATTGCTTTCTTTTTCCCCTTTCTTGAGAGTTCTCGCATCGTTGCGTCTCAACGTTACCACTCAAACATACATTCTTATATATATATTATCCGTATGAGAGTATCCGCTCTCTCTTATCCTGGCTCTCCTGACGCTTTTTGGCACAGTCGAACGGCTTGAATGAAATCCGTTTATAACTGGAATTTCAAACGTGAAAACCTAAGCCTCTACTTCTTCGAAGATCAATCGGGAAAAACTTTTATTACTATATTTTATTTTAGATTTTTTTCATATCTCACTTTTCTTCTTCTGACTACGCTTGGTCATGTACGTCTGGCTCTGGCTTGACCGGTAAGGATTTTAAGGGTATTGGATTTTTCGCTTGTGTTCATGGCTCTCAGAGAAATATATTTTTCACAATCTATTCTATCTAAGTGTGTATGTGTGTACTGTTTGTAACTCTTGGCTCTCTCTGATGGCCATCAGAGAGAACAGAAGAGCGCCGTGTGTATAGTAATAGTAGTAGTGCACACATAAAAGAGTGAAAAGACTCGAGGTAGCAGTAAGGTCGTTATCCTTTGTCTGGAGGATTCATTTGCCGTCAAATTACTGGGGCAGAGAAACATGGTGGATTCCGACGCGGAACGACGGCTCCCGACGCCAATTAGGGATACTAATTAACGGCGTTGGACGTTCGGCAGAACCCGAGAGTTTACGCGTCGGTGGACGCGTGGTTTTCCGCTCAGTTATATATTTATATCTATATCTATATTTATGTGTATATATAGTGCCTTCATACATAAACTTAAAACATTGCCTTTCTCTTGCGCCGGTATCGGCTGACCAACGAGCAAGATTCGCACGAGCGAAAGCCTTGTGTCACTATCCCTCTTATTCTCACACGCTGGATATATTCACTCCAACTACTAAGCGTACGTGGTGATTCGGGCGAGTTTAGTTGCCGCGTGTTGAACTACAACAACAGTACAGCAACAACAATAACAACAACAGCAACAACAAGAACAACAACGGCATTGCCCAGGGGGAGGAGAGGGCGGTACGACAACAACGTTCAACCGTAATTATCTAATACCTAGGAGTGCCAGGATGGAATGCCGTGCCGGCTTGTCCTTGCGTGGGAACACATCGGCGCGACGAGTACAACGATCGCGATCGTACTCACTCACCCGCACACATACATCCACATATACTTAAATAACTACATGTCTATAGTACATAAATATACTTTATACACCAGTAAGCTCATATTCACACACAATTCTTGGTCCTGCTTTTCAACTGGTGATATTTGTCAGGTACACATAGCCTCGACCTTTCAACAGCTCGCGTTCGTGCTTCCTCTTTTCCCGGCCGCTGAACTGCCGTACGCCCCGGGTGCCAGTTACAACCGCCTATAGAATACCACACACACACACACGCTTGCGCTAACACACACTATCCTAGTAGTTCCTATATCACCAGACTTATAATCTGGGTCACGCGCTAATGGACGTTGTACGCAACGATCCAACGTGATTGCTCCAAGGACATAGGGGGTTAGCTCCTGCTACAAGGGCTACCAGAGGGTGTAGGCCAGTTGCGCCACGATAGTCACGGTACTATATATTCTCGGGTAGGCTGTACTACCATTAAACCCGCAACCAGCAGACTCGCTGTGTGATTCAGCTGATGTCAGGATCAATCGAGGGCGCCTGTCTCCCCAATTCACACACACGTACTCTCTAGATGTGTGTATCACACACACACATAAGTGTCTTATGTTCCTCTCTAAATACACGTTGATGTGGAGAAACTGATAGTCGAGCTCAATTGTTCTTCTCGCTAGCTATTTCACCAGGAGCCGCTTCATTTCCCAGTAGAGCACGCGTGCCGTACGTGAACGGCTAATGTCATTTCCATCTACTCACCACAAATAACAGGGTAATATAAGAGTAGAGACCCCCATCTAAGTCTCATTCGGTGATGCGAAGATCCTTCCTTATTGTTATTCACTCGGCGTATGTGTACGTCTCGTATACGGATACAAAGTAACCCATGCAACATTAATGAATGATGAACAGACAAGAGGCTTTCATGAAATTCCCACTGAGGTATTTCCTGGCCGGGCTTCCGGCAAATTTAAATCGATGCCTGGCGGTCTCTTTTAGTCAGTTCTCCTCTGCCAATATATAATACACACATACGTACCACCAACACCGGAACTGTAGAAAAAGAATTGGATATTACACAAAATATATACCTCTGATTCCTATAATTTTCGGGAGGTTATCGTACTCAGCGCACACGAACCCACACATACATTCACACATTCATATGAATAATAAAACCCAAAAGCGTAAATTCAGGCAGGTTCATTTGTATGATGTATTCTGCATGGCTGTGGACGTGGTTGCCAACGATGGCTGCGTTCCGGAAGACTCGGTAACCCCGCGTGCCAACGAGAAGGGTGAGTCGGAACTAGTGCCGTGGCGGTTCAATGGGACAAGAGAGACATAGCCATTAATAAGCGATGCTCCAGTAGACACAGAACCCCTCTCGCTCTCCTCTTTGTCTTCTATTACAACTGGCCGTTACTCCACCTTATTGCGTAGTACTGTCGCTATACATCCTCCAGTTAGTATTGTTGAGGTAGTCAGGACGAGCCCCTATCGTTTATACCCGGAGATCAACAACACACTGGAGGAAATACTGAGCTTCGTCTACTCGTTGCGGTTTCGCAATACACTCACAATTGCTTTATACCTGCAATACCTACAGCAGCACGACCCAGTTGTGCATGTCTGTATAGAAATGTCTAATGATACCAACACCCTTTGACTTTTGTCACATTCCAACTCTGCAGTATGCACTTGGGCGCGTTTTCATTTGCTGTTACGCAATGCTCTGTAATTTTGTCTATCTCTGAAGAACTTATTTCTGACACATTAGTACTTTAGTGCATCTAGTATAGAATAATTACATGCATATACCATTTATACTTACATTTCAATAGGGTATTTCGCGACTTGAGAATACAACGAGGAATTGAGTGGCATAGCGTGTTGAAATAAAATATATGTCAGAAGCTAAATACCTCAGTGAATTACTCGGCGAAATAACTAATTGAACTTTTGAAATTTGTGTTTCAGGCTCACTGGGTACGTCAGTTTTTGACACAGATGTTTACTTAGTCGGCGCTAGCGGTGGAGTTTATGCTCTTCTCGCAGCTCATCTGGCGAACGTCCTGCTTAACTACAATAACATGGAGTTTGGAATTGTTCGGCTGATCGGGATTTTCATTATTGGTGAGTACAGATGAGAGCCCGATAATTATAAACCATCACGTGAAGAACCATCGCCAGTTAGCAGTATAAATCGAAAGAGAACAGTAATATAACTTTATGACGTGATGAGAGCTCAGTAAAATGCGGAGAGAAATGAGAGAGAGAATAATTTCAACCTTATTCACTCTGGTTGATACTTGTATATCTAGCAAACCCGCAAAACTTTTGCATCCCTGGCAATTGGGCATGCCGAGTTGTCGAAACTCGCTCAACCACCGACTGAACCTAGTACGCAAACAAGACTCCTGCTGCTGCTGTTGCTACATCGTACTCTGTACACCAGCCAGCTTTTCGCATCCTCTGCTGTACTCATCCGCGAGTCTCACCCAAATCAAGTTTACTACAGGCACCCCCTCCCCCCACCCCTGACCCAACAATTCCGGCTAGTTTCGTTCAATTTCTAGATTAATATAACGATCACCGTGTATATACCGCATATAACTTTTGTTTGCCCTTTATCTCTCTCGCCTGTCAATAGCAATCGCTTCCAATATACAAAACATGACGAATATGTATTACGTATATATGTAAATATAAATATGTATATAAACACGTATATTGGATATTGATTTCCCTATAAAGAATAATTGATTTGTTGTCTCTCGAGAGTATTTCTGTCGTCAGCGTCAACACTAAATTTTATTAGTCTTTTGTTTGACTTGTTTCCTCTATTTACTTTATTTTTATTTCACTCGTATATTTTTCATTTTATGCTTTACGTTTTATGTACACGAGGATAATTTCAATAAAAGTTCCACAATACAGCATGTTCTGGAATTTATTTTTGATACAGATCCGAACAAACACGGTTCATCTGGAATAAAATTTTTAATTAAAAGATAAGGCCCGCAGGGGGTAATTTGCAGCGTCACCCATTCTCAGGAAACGTTCGATGCAGCGCGCTAGTTAAATTTTTTAAAAATCGACGAGACATTTCAACGAGGCTGAGTGTTTTAGATTCTAAGCGATACGCAAACACCCTGATGTTGTTTACCCGATGCCTGAGCAAGACACTAAACCAGAAAAAGGGAATGGGCTAGAGAGAGAGGCAAAAAAGAGGGTAAAAAAAAGGTGTCGGGTCTCGCAGTGTATAGAGGCCGGATATATAGCAACCAGGGGAATAAATCGCGAGACGCGTCACCGCGCGCGATGTCCGGTTTGTAATGGAAAAAGATAGGATCTCTTCGGCGGGGCGTGGAACCTACCTACCATCCAAGGCTCGAGGTCGATGGATATGTCAGTGCAGTTTAAAAAAAAAGAAAAAACGTTTTCTGAGGGTGCTAGTTTTCCGCGTGAATCCTCTATCTCGATCGTTTGTCCCGAGCATGTTACCGGTCACAAGATGTTTCATCACATGCATGTATTTACTCTAAATACACACACTCACACACAACACCATTCGAGTCTTGACGACACTATCGATTTATATTCGGCCTTGAGCCCCGCCCGTCGGTCCTCGGTGACACTTTGAGACTCTTCAACATAGTGTGCGCCTCTTACGAGATATAACGAGATAGAGCCGTCATCCAAATAATTTATAGAGTATATATATACACATTCTGTAGAAGTAGCAACACGAGCAGGAGGAGTATTAACAGAGCAGACGGGTGTGCTGATGCTCACTTATTGCAATATAGATTACTGGTTGTGAAAAATCTTCTGGGTAAATTTCACACGAGTGCTGTAGGCTTATCACGACCGCCAGAGTAATTGGGTGTCGTTGGTCTAGGTGTTATTTCGAGCGTCGTTTAATCCTCCCACGCGAAATTCACCCGGGCAAGCAGCACATTAAAGGGATGGTAGAGTATAATGCCGTGGCGTGGCGTTCGTTTGTTCGTTCATTCGTTTGTTAGCTCGCTTACTCCCTCACTCGCACTATCTTCGATTTCCCCGGGCATTTGTCTTACCCGTCAAGTCCCCACGGCAGCAAGTCCACCGGCCCGAGCAGTAGTAGATTCCAGCTCTCTCTTTCCCTCTCGCTCTTGCTTGCTCTCTGGCGAACGATTATCGAGCCCTGTAATTCGCGAGGGGTTTATATTACCTCACATATATATACATATATATAGGTATATATATATATATATATATAGGTATATAGATTGTAGGATCGAACCGATTCATTCCTCAGGCTAAACCTCTCTTCCCTTTTCGTTGGTTCCCTTGCTCACCGCGTTCACCTCCTTGCCCTCATGATCCGCACCCTCGATTCATTATCGCAACTCTCGTTCGCTCCACGTCTCCCCCTACTCTTACCCTTCTCCAGCATTAAATTGCAAGATATATTCCTTGGAAATAAGACTAATGATCGTTTGTCCTTATTATGTTTCAGCCAGTGCAGACGTGGGCTTTGCTATCTACGATAGGTACGCAGCCGAACAGATGGGCCCACCTGTCTCGTACGTGGCGCACCTGACGGGGGCGCTGGCCGGACTCACCATTGGTCTGCTCGTCCTCAAAAACTTTGAGCAACGATTGCACGAACAGCTACTGTGGTGGGTCGCCCTCGGTGTCTACGCAGCCTGCACCATATTTGCCATCATGTACAATCTCCTACATCCTGACTATCCCTGACGTGAGGTCAGCTTCGCGTATGGTGTTCCCAGACACACGTAACGCGAAGCTGCGTTCAAGGATCTCATTGTCACGTCCTCACTAATCGTCTTCAAGCTTGTGAGAATGACCGTCATTGTCATCAACAGAACGCTGAGACCGAAAGTGTTGAGGGTGGTGACGTTTTTAAATTTCTGTGGCAACCTGGGAGAAAGGTGATGATGATGAGGCCAGTGGAAAATGTACCAAAGAAAATAATCCAAGGAGTAAAAACAAAATAAAATAAAAATAAAAATAAAAAAAAATAAATAAAGTAGAATCCGGCAGCAGTAGTCGAGTGTCTGAGCTGCAGGTCCAGCCGTCAGGCGTTACGTCTTACACAAAACAATTTAACCCGACGTCAGGACACCCGGGTTTCGGAAAAAGTAAGGTTGCTGGAGAGCAACAAGAATGGATGGAAACGTACATCTCTAAAGATAAGAAGATATATATGTTAAGAGAAAATGAGAAAGCGAAGTAAAAATAGTAAAAGAAAGAGAAATAAAGAAAGAAATGTCAACACACATGTGTACAAGCAAAGTAAAAAAAATGTATATGGAGATGTGTGAATCGACGAGCGAACCCAATTCCTTTTCCATTCGTTTCGAATCTGTCGTTTGCCTCGTATCGCTCGACTTATTTTCCTAGAGTGCATACACAAGAGTCGGACTGGAGAAAAGATGCACCGAGGATCTAAAGAACTTCTGAACTAGACAGGTGGCTGCTCCGGTCGCTCGCTCTTAGCGCTCAATATCACAACAAGACTGAATATCATTGAAATTTATTTAATTTCCAGTTGAAAATAATGAGATCAATGACACACATGCACGCAAACACACCAGGTTCGCCGACGAGGCTCTAGGACATTCTCGTCAACGATTTTGTATAGAAAATTTACCGTTAATTAATACGACTAGTGATTGAGATAAAAATTTTAAGAATACATAGTCAACTTTTTAAGTTACGTATATATATTATGCATATATAAACATAAATTACCGAGTCTCATTGCGAAATTGTCATCGGTTTATTTTATACACGTATATGCACACAATGTAAATAATAATAATAATCATAGTAATTTATGTACAGCGAATCGAGTCGAAAAGAGAATAGAGAGTGACGTGGGGACTAGATGCAGTAATCGGGACGTCCTTGTTTCGATATATCGTTGCGTAACTTCCCGGGGAAATCATCCTCGCGTGGCAGAGTTTGCTTTGCTCACCGTCAACCCCACCGACATCTGTAACGGTATCGTTAACGGACACATATATATGCACAATAGCTGAAAATTTATAATAATAATTACAATAATTGTTGGGTTACGAAATTTGTCCGTTCAGTTTCCCGATTTTTCCACTTATCCCCATCTGATTTGAAGTTCTCGCAAAAAGTTTACTGGGCATTGAGTGTGCGTGTGTTTTTTTTGTCACTTATTATTATTTTCCTCTATTGTATTTGTTTATATTTATATTTTGTTTGTCTTAAGTTATTAATTCATGATCGTTTATATTTATTGATATATATAATATTTATTATTTCTAAGGAAAATGTCTTTGATAATTTTACGAGCCAAAAGTATATATTTATAAATATTGTACGTGCGTTAATAGTTTCGAATTAATAGCTTGTTATTAAATATGTTTTTTTTTTTTAATTAATTTAATATTTTGGTGAATCTGTAGTCAATTTAAAACTCCATAAATGAACGTCTCAGACATTCCGATGCATAATGTTAAATAAATTCTCGTCACAGTTAAAGAGTACTATTTTTTATGCTGGATAATCTACATTCGGAGCACGTGCAGAATGAGAAGAAGAAGAGTAAAAAAATAAAAAAAATAAGACTAAGGAGTAAGAAGACAGAGCAGAGCACAAGTATAAGATCGGCGAGAATAAAAAAAGATGTAATAAAAAAAAATGGCACAGCCCTAAATGGGATTCCAATGGGAATTGAGAACAAATACATCGAAACGTCTTCATTCGTGCGTAACGTTTATTCGGATGAGTTAAATAACTAGTTTATTTAAATAACCGATTATCATAATTATTAACATTATCTCGCTCTCGACAATCTAACAATTAAACAACGTAATAATTTTGTCAAGTAAAGTAAGAAATGGGAGTGATGAACGATGCTAGTCAATTAGTACCGACGAGTAGGTATTAGAGAGCCATTTAACGGTGGTACCTTTAAAAACTTTAGCTATCACGGCGTAATCCACTTGAGGTCCTTGCCGAAAAGAGAGCAAGTCAGTGAGCAAGAGTGTAAGCCCTCACACAGACACCACACAGACACTTTACACCTTTATGATATAGGGACAAAGAAGTGAGCAGGGAAATTCTCGAGGGTGAATTGGCATCGCAAAGCGTAAGAGAACAGTGGTCGGTGGCGAACGACACGTTGCTGCTGGTACTGGTACTGGTATAAATATAGATATATACTAGCACATCTACAACCACATCTACAACTACAACTACAACTGGTATAACAACAACTGGTACTACTGCTGCCGCTGTATAGGAGCGTTGGAGTAATTACGTGTGAATAATTAAATCTCTACCGCTTGCTCAAACGAAACAAGAGTAGAGAGAGAGTAGATAACCATCGGCCGACAAACGCCGCCCGGGATACTCTTCTGGCTATAATGTAATATAAACCCATACTACCACGCTACCAACTGATTCTTTAAGTAAACTGAGTGTAGTGTAGTGTATAACGAAACCTCTACTCGCTGTTGTTTAAACTTTGTTCAACTTTATACCTCTTAGACGTCGAATATATATATATATATATATATATATATATATATATATATATATATATATATATATATATATATAAATATAAATTTGAATATTTATGGATGTACCGTCATTAAATGACGTAGAAAACGATTGAATAGTCATATTTAGAGTTCTCTATTATCACACAGATATTACCGTTATCGTATTCAGCAAATGGTCAAACTAAACATTACGTTTATTATTTATACTCGTCTATGATTTTAACGATATTGTGTTATTATTATTGTTATTTATATTATTATCAATATTATTGTCATTATTATTAATATTATTATTATTATTATTATTATTATTAATATTATTGTGTACAGAGTGCATTAAAGTGTGAATATAGAGGAAGAGTGGAGCGTACTCGCGTGCTTTCACGTGATAATATTATTATTTATTGTACTATTGTTAGGGTATTTATTGAATACTGCCAAACGGATTAAAAAAAATGTTTATAAATATATATTTTACTATGAAGGCAACGCGCTCCGTTATTGTAACGATCTTTCGCTAAATAAATTAAGTGTTGCTGAGACCGCGAGTCGCGAGGCGCGATACTGATATATATCGATATCGATATCAGTAATTATTATTTTGTTTGTCGGAATTTTGTTTATCACCTGTCTCATCAATACCGATACTTAATGGTCCTTAAATAATTATTATTAATTATGGCGGCGAATATTATTTAGGACGAGAGATATTTCATGCACATTTATTCATGGTTCTGAAGTTAGCGGACAGTTTAAAATTTTTGGATTTATTTTTCAAATATTCAATTTTAAAATTTAAAAAAAAAATAAAAATATGCACATGTAGAAAATTTAAGAAACTATACGTGCAACTTTTTGAAATATTTTTTTTTTTCATAATTTATCGTTTTTCAAAAATCTAAAAATTATTGGAGAATTCCAGTATCATATTTATATGATTCTGAAGTTAGCATACAGTTCCACATTTTTGAATTTATTTTTCAACAATTCAATTTAAAAAATAACAAAAAATAAAAAAATGCACATTTAAAAATTAAAAAAACTATAGGTGGATTTTTTTAAAATGGTTATTTTCTTCATAATTTATTGTTTTTTAAAAATCTAAAAATTATTAGTCAGCTAATTTCAGTATCACATTTATTCCGATTGTTACGCGCACTACTTTACAAATTGTCTTCTATATAATTATATTTAAATATTAAATAAATAAAATTTGTCTGTATGAGTGTACCTACTGATCTCTGGAAAAAGTTTGTTCTATGTAAAAAAAAATTTGTATATAGTCTATAGATATGCGAGTTGTACTTGATTGGAGGAATGTGGAAGAGAAAAATGTGTGAATGCGAATGAACATTTGATGGAGGAGAGAAGGAAAGGGTTGAAAGAAAAGCGAGAAAGGTAAAAATGCTGGTGAGATAGAGTAAGATTGATATAAAAAAAGTAAACCGGTGTATACCTGGACAGCCAGCGAGTGAAAGACAGAGCCGGAGGTATGAGCCGAGTATAAAATATTGATGATAAATTGTCGGTGTTCTTGTCACACGTCGTTTAAACTAACGACACGTATCAATTTTTCTGCTCACTCGGTCAATTCTACCCGCGCATACTTACACTGCCGGGTATAATTTTTAAAAATATCGTTTTCCATTTCTATATTTTCATTCTTAGCTCTTTTACTAAACGCGCAGATGGAAAAATTTATTATCCATCATTTATTTTTTTTATGTTCTACAACTCGTGTGCACTTGCGCTCACTTACATTACATTAATACTTTGTCGTATCGCTTTGTCGCTGGTTCACAAGCCGCCGTCGCTTTCCAACATAACCGACTCGCAGGTGTCGTTACGTTATTTGCACTACGCTATGTTTATATCTATATATAAATATATATATATAAACAACACGCGCATTTTACCCTGCCGACGTCCATCTCAGTCTTTTTCTTTCTCTCCTCTCTCTCTCTCGCTCTCTTGGAGTCCTTACTCGCTGTTATGTACTTTGTGAGAGAACGAGAGTAAAATAAAAGATGCTTATATATTATACTCCCATCTGCGTCCTCGCGAGACTTGCAATCCCCGACTGCCACAGCTTTTTTTCATTTACTCGCGCATTCGCGCTCAACAGAGAATACCTACTTACTTAATTTACTTTTTTTTCTTTTATATATACATATATATATGCATACACATACATAAAAAAAGGATTTCTTGGTGTAAGAAATATTTTGCACTATGAATCAAAGACAAAAAATTTCTTGAGACAGGGGAAAATTTTTTCTTGACACAAGAAAATTTTGTATTGTCATTTTATAATGAAAATTTTTCTAGGGTAAAAAAAGTTTTCTTAGAATTAGAAAAAAATTCTTGATGGAAAATTTTTTTTTTTGACCCAAGAAAATTTTTATTTTCATTTTATAATGCAAAAAATTTCTTAGGTCAAATGAAAATTTTCTTGAAATACGTAAAAAATTTTTTTCTTTAATAAATCCTTTTTTTCTGTGCATATATATATATTTTATTTTTCATATTTTTGTGGTAAAAAAATAAAAAAATTTTAATAGAATACTTAAAATTTTTTGCAAGTTTCGCGAGCCAGTGGGTATCATAAAATGTAAATAAATTTCCGTACGTGTACAGATGTATGCTTAAAAATAAATATATTTATATTATAAACCTATAATTATTATTATTACGATAAATTGTAATATTATGATAATAATTTATTCTACCGTCAGTCAAAAAAAAAAATATCCACAAGCCAAAGAAGTGGAGCTAGTAAAGTTTATTGATAATAAATATATATTGTAATAATAAATAAATGTAAATGAATAAAAAATATCTTTAAAAATATCTCGAGTGGTTGTAAATGCGTTTATTGTAAGAATAATTATATAAGATAAATACTATATTAAATAAAGAACAATACATATATCAAAATATTTTGATATATATGTATCGAAATTAACAACAAACTTTTTATTTGTTTTTTTATTGTACTTGTTTTAAAGATTCCTTTTACTTTATAACTGTTTGCGTAAATAGCAATAAGTCATTTGTTATTAAGCATAACGGTAGTAGTAAA
Source organism: Microplitis demolitor (assembly GCF_026212275.2). Taxonomy (NCBI): domain Eukaryota; kingdom Metazoa; phylum Arthropoda; class Insecta; order Hymenoptera; family Braconidae; genus Microplitis; species Microplitis demolitor. Next base: position 5,673,926 of record NC_068547.1, on the reverse strand, counting down.
AGTATGATGGTAATAAAGAATAAGTAAATCAAGATTTTCGTAGCTGAATTACCCCGCGAACGGAGCGTAATCGCGAGAAGAGAAATGCAGTGGGCGGCCAGAGATAAGAGAAACTATTTCTCGTTTGTGAAAAATCGCCGTGTTCTTTCTGGCGAAATGCGAATAGAACTTCCACAATGAGATCTCCGCTACTTCATTCTTCATCCTGTTCACTTTATTTTTTTAATTATACACTTTTCAAGTTAAACATTTATATCTTTATATATTTCTCAATAAATTTTAACAATATTTCAACGTCTTGGTCTCATATTAAATTAATATTTATTCCATTTCAAAAAAATGACTAAAACTATAAATAGATTCTGAGTAAGTGAAAATATTGACTGAAAGATTCATTACTGTTTTCTGTTGGATGACTTTTTAATTGAAAATGTCGACGAAAAGTCGTTTTAAAATATTATTTAAAAATGGACTTCCTGTTACCAAGACGTCGACCACACAAAAAAATTTGATCTAAATTTTCGATATCGCGATCTGTTATCGGCTAAAGATAATCTAGAGGGTAGAAAACGGTTGCCCTGATATCCAAACAGACAGAAAGTGCGACAACGTTACTACAAGTTGTTGTCAAGTTGAACACAAGAATTGGCATCTTCATAAGTTGGCAACTAGATGTCAAGTTTGTGAATAAGTTGACATCCCATATGTTGATAGTAAGTTGTCATCATTGTTTTCTCAGCAAGTTGACAGCAATTTATAGTCCACAGTTACTAAGGGTAAAGTTGTAGTTATTTTGATTGCAACTAATTGACACCAATTTTCTGATCAAGTCTAACCATTAGAGTGTGGCTGCAAAAAATTCTTAGCTACACAAGGCAATGTCGCAGCTGATGGCAAAGTTATCAGCAAGGGATCATGACGGGAATGAGATACCCGATAGTTGAATTGACAGTGAACTGGCTTGCTATATGTTGACATCAATCTGAAGTAAATTTTCTGTGTCAGCTTAGCTAGAAGTTGCGGCAGTGAATCAACGCCAACTTTCTAGAAAAATAAAGCCAACGGTTACAAATATATCAAATCAATCACGATTTTCTGATGATAAATCTAGTAACAAGTCAATAAAGAAATTTGTCATCAAGTGATCATATTTTTGACGTCATATTGCGGCAACAGATTGACGTCAACTTGGCAATTAGCTGTTTTTTAGTACCATAAGATGTCAAGTGCCAGCTCCTGAAAGTTTTCGCAGAGTTAACCTTCCACTAACATACCGACAAATAATACAATTCAAGCGACTCACGATAAATCAACGCAATAATTAGACATAAAAAGACCTTTTGACTCATAAATAAAACTATAAATTATTTGAAACCACTGATCATAGTCCAGTAGTATCTCATATGCATAATTTATTTTACAATTCCAATTACTAAGAACTATTTACCATAAAAATTACCATTGAAACTTAAAGACAGATTTCACAAGCATTCTTTCATATTTAAACTGCAGAAGAATTTTACTCATTCAAAATTGACCTGCTGGCTAAAAAATGTGAAATCATACTCCGCTAAAACTAATTTAAATCATATTCCTTACCCCAGATTTTTTTTTATTCACAACCGCAGCAAATAAGAACAGAAAGTATATCAAAGAAGTAGGTGCAGGTGTACATATGTTAATAAAAGTTCATGACTAGTAAGATAAATATATATTTCGAACATTTTTTGTCAATATACAAATTCGTCTACATTATTAAACAGCTATTTAATCGATCAATTACTTAATTACCTATCAATCATTTTTATCACGAATCACTGCGAGTTAAATACAAAGTATCTTTTTTATTTTTTTTTTTTACGATTTACTTTTGGCAACAAATATTGTTATTACCCGAATATTAATTTACAGTCGCAAGAGAGAACTAATAATATCAATTATTAATTAATATTAATCTGAAGTTATTAATTAATAGCGCAAAAGTCTACTCTACTAATTCTTTCAATCCTTTAAATCCTCTCTCACAACTTTTACAAAAATAATCATTTATATATATATTTTATATATATTATCGTCATTGTCGTTGACAATTTATCAGCTTATTTAACTTTTAAATAATACACATTTAATATATTCCAGTAGCCGTCATTGAGACCAGGCACTTGGAAAAACAATTCCAATAACGGCCTCAAGCGAATACAATGTCATCTAACTATTTTCCTTCCGTTCTCAAGTAATTAATAATATACATATACATATTAGTTCCAGCAAACAGCACCGTTGATTAAAGTCCCTCTACAACTCTGTCATTAAATAATTAGACGGAGAAATTATTCCCGTTTTAAATGCTATGGTGTCATAGTAGACCCGGACCATGTTGACCACTTGATGGAAATTTAAAAAAAAACATGCAAAAAATACTATGGCCATCATAAAATTAACAAGTGTAGCACTAATTACTAACCATTGGAAATTCTACTATGGGCATAGTAATTTTTGGATGTTTATTTTAATTTTCGACGGGTGGCCAACATAGTCTGGCTTTACTATGACAACACAGCTGGTCTCAGGCGTAAGCCTTTCAAACTTGACCACTGGCCAGAAACTTGGATTCGAATCCCAGTGGAACCGAAAGAATTTTTCACACACAAAGTGAGGTCTTGAGATTTATCTCGTCGCCAAAATTTATATTTCAGTTCGTTTGAAAAATTGAAAAAATTTGAATTTGAATTTGAATTCGACTAATTTAGCTGGATATGAGGTTACCCGAGGCCTAATAATATATATATATATATATATATATATATATATATATATATATATACTTTAAAAAAAATAACATCATAGCATTTTAAACGAGAATAATTTTTCTGACAGCATGTTAATGAAATTAGCCGAGGTCTAATAATTTTTTGATTTTTCTAAAAATGATAAATTAAAAAAAAATATATATATATATTTAAAAAATTTGCACCTATAGTTTTTTTAATTTCCTACATGTGCATACTTTTTTTTTTTTTTTTTTTTTAAATTAAATTTAAAAAATCTAAAATTTTTAATTGCCTGCTAACTTCAGAGTCATTATGACAGAGTGGTCCTTCGAGCCTTTTCGCACAGCAATCTTTAGCATTCTCGTCCTCATAAGTCCCGTAATCGCTCTCAACACTAAACAGCAAACAAGAAAACAATCCTTTCGCCAATTTCCAAGTCTTTCGTTCTTCTTATTACACACTACTATTATTATCATTACCATTATAATTATAAGTATCTACTAGTGTCGCCTACACAAGAATTAAAATGGCCACTTGACACTGATGCCGCCTTTTCATCACAAGTATTCGTCGTGTTGCAATCGATCCGTAATCGAGAATCTATTACTGAACGTGAGACAGCGATTCTCGGTGAATTATTCTCACGAGACATTTAATTAAAAAAAGAAAAAAAAATAGTAACACTTTTGGCAATGTGCGCTCTTATTATTTTTAATTATTATCATCATCAATTTGATCTACACTATCTACAGTATTTTAATAAAATATATATATTTATATTTATTTATTTCAAAGAAAGTTGAGTTTAAAATCGAGAGGACGAGAGCGTTCTACGGATATCTGCACAACGAGCGAACTCGTAATTACAATTTAAATGATTACACTTGGACACATATATATCGTGTGTGAAATAGACTCTTCACGCTTTTTAATTGCACCGAGCTTCCATTTACCCATATTTATCAACTCGTAATAATTTAATATTTATATATAAATATATATCTTTCTATTTTTTTATCTGCAACCTTTAACCGTATTAAATAAAATAATTAACTTTTATAATTAGATTTTATTATTATTTATATATATTTTAAAACGGGCAGTAAATTGGTACGCAGAGGAAGCTACAGCTGATAGTATTTACGTAAATTACATTGAAATTTTACACGTTACACGTCAAGCTATTTCACGAGACGTTAATCAATATTGGCTGTATATCGAGCAGTCGATCGCAAAGCCCGTCCGAGTGTAACGAATGTCTGGTCTGGTGTGTGAGAAGAGAAATGCTCGCGGTTGAATGACACGCTCAAAATTAAACATATATACAACAGACAAGGGACAAGGGCTAGTGGTTGTTTTACTTTTTTTTTAAATCTTTTAGCAAACAAAAGCCAACCACACGAAAAACAAACAACCGGACCTTTTTTCCCTCGCATTTTTATTTTTTTATTTTCCCAAGCATAATTTTTTGCTATACTAGAAAAGAAATAACTTTTATAAAAACAAAATTTTTTCGAGTAACAAATCGATGTCAATTGCATTATTAATTTCATATTTAGCGCGAATCATTTTCTTGACAGAAGAAAATCAAAATTTATTTACACTGCAAAAAAAAAATCAAAATATCTTGAAATAAACTTGGGGTCGTTTATAAAATACGTTCGCACTTAAGGGGAGGTAGGGGGTGTCGTTTACTGTGACAAGGGGTCTAAGGACATTTATTTGACGTTCGCAGGTCATCAAATTTTGACAATTTTTCTCGATTTTTTTAAAATTTTATTTTTTTGTTACGATAGAAAATCATTCATTTTATATTTGTAAATATATAAATATTTCTACGTATATATTCCCGCCATAATGGGGGGGAGTACAAAGGTAAAATTTTATGATCCTGAAGTTAACAGCCAATCAACAATTTTCGGTTTTTTTTACAACAAATCAATTACAAAAAAAAGAACTAAAAATATGCACGTATAGAAAATTTAAAAAACTACAAGTGCAATTTCAAAAAAATTTTATTTTTTATTATTGATCGTTTTGAAAAAATTCCAAAAATTATTACCAGCCAACTTTAGTATCATAAAATTTTGCGTGACGTATTTTATAAACGGCTTTGGGTTACTTCGATTAAGAAAATTATTTTCAATGAAACTTCAAATTTTCGCGCGAAAATTCTATTAGATTGAAAATTTTAAATAGCATAATTTGTAATAAAAATATACAATGATTCTAAAAGATTTTTTCTCAGTGTATTATCATCATTAGGTAATATTATTATGAAAGCGTTTGTTTTATTCTTTAACAATTTATTTTCTAGTGCAAATAGAGCAAAATAACGGTGGAAAAGACACACAACGTGGATTTATCACCAGAGTGATATTGTCAACGGGCCGTAAAACGTTGGGATGTTCCTGGCGGAAGTTAACACATACATACATACATACGAACGGTGAAAAAGACAACGTGTTATAGAACGGAAGTATATCTACAATGCGCAGCGACGAGTTAAGAACAACGTAGCGTGAAATCGTTGCCTAGGAATTGGTGTCGTCCATTATGGATGATGATGCTGTCCTCATCATTATCATCGTCATCCTCAACATCCTCATTGTTGTCTTTTTTATCATTATTGTTATTATTATAATTGTTAAAATTATTATTATTAGTAGTATACCATTATTATTATCAATTCTCAATTATCATTAGCGTGCTAAATTAAATTTGTTAGAGATGAGCGAGAACCTCAACGCCAGTGGATACCGGTGGTGTTTGGTCGCCACTCAGTATCACCGGGTCGGATTCTGTTTGAACAATTCTAACAAGATTCGCGTCTTTTTTAGTCGACGGTGCAAGTGTCGCATTTGGTGTAACATTGCCACGTCCACAGTAACTAGGTGGTCGACTCTCGCGCGTTGTGCAGGGGGCAATAATACTCGCGGCATTGGATCTGTAAGTCGGAGGTGGTGAGGAGGTAGGTTGAAGTCTGTCCAGCAGCAACAATCGTAGTCTGTACTCCTGCATACTGGCCTATTGATATATAAAAAAGACAAATTAGTCATACATTATTATTATTAGTAGTAACCAGTAATAAGTGCAGGTATGAAAAATAATAAAAGTTTAAAGGGAGAATAAAAATAAATTGAAAATAAATAAAAAAGTATAAGAATAATGAGGGGCACAGTTGTCACGTTCAACGACCCATTTATCTACCTGGTAACTCGGCGGTGGTGTTCTGAACTGGAATTCCGGATAGATCATGGCCGCGTATGGATGCATCGGCCTCGCCGGTGGAATCCTCGACGAGATGCCCGTGAAACCGAAGAAGCTGCCGCAATTTTCTCGGCTGGTCACTCGCCAGGCTACTCCGCTCACCGTCAGCAAGACCACTCCTATACCTGCAACGATAAGTGATCCTTAGAGTACCAATTGCCGAGAAGAGCCATGAAGGTAGCCAGGTACTACTTTTTTTTATTCCCTCCCTTTCAACTTTTTTTTACTACCATTATTATTTTTTATTTTAATTCCCGTCCACATATATTTTATTTTTATCTTCATTTTCTTTTTGTTATAATACACATCCCAGCTTGTTTAAAGTTAAAAACCCTGAGAGAACTACTTCCACTGTAGATGCTTGTGTACTCGGATGATTCCAGTCACCGGTATACAACCGCAACTGAAAGATACCGACGTATATCCGACGTGCTTTGTTCCATCCGCCATTAGACTGCTACATATGTATCTACAAAATGCCACTGAGAAACTTGCTACGGCATTCAGCAAAATATATATATATATATTTATACATATACACATATATTTGACGAGTGAGTTTGTTTGAGGTCCTCGAACCTACTGCAGACCCAGACGTTGATACAGCTCTTGGATGGAGTATAATATATACAAGGGAACATTTCGATCTCGTTGAAACGTCATGCTGATTCTGCTATTGCTGATTTTACAACGAGTACGCATACAAATATTAAATGTAGACTCAACAGTGTGTTGATTGAATTAAATTCCCGTCATTTCAGCGCAAAGTCCTTCTTCAACAAAACTAATTGAGAGCAGTACAGTGTGGGTGATGGTACTCATCGAGCGCTCAAGCCATTTCATTGTGAGTTGGCTGACTGAGTATTCCTACACGGGTCGCAGGTTATAATTCCGACATTTAGAAAGTAACCGACAACGAACGACCGACCGACCAGCGGCTGTTGCTGCTGTACTCAGATCGTACTCCAGGGCACTAGCGGCACTCCATCCTCTCTTTCTCACTTTAAAACTCAATTGCTCTTTCTCCTGGCAGCCAGGGCCGCATCAAATCCTCGGGCTGGCCCGCATATTCATCATCTTCAATCCTGATTTTATCCCATACCCATATAATACCATGACAAGCTTATTATTCTGTGTAATAACAGTAGGAGGGGCCAATTGTTTCAGGCTCAGTCCGGTTCACTGATAATTGATAATAATGATGTCGGGTGATGAGTTATTCGAACGCTATCTATTTATACGCTGTTGCATATTAATGTAAAATGGATTGTAAGCTATTATTTATTATGGATTTTTTGTTCAAGACCGATCGGCAAGTACGACCTTAAAGCATGCTACGGCATATGTTTAATGTAAAACTGGTTACGAGCTGAAGAATAATCTCAAGTAGAGAACCAACACACGCCAATATGCACCGCGGTAGGATGGGATAGACATGGACGATGAGACTTAATTTAAATATGGAAAATCACTAAAGCTTTTTCCAGCTGGTTTGCAAACCGTCTCTTTGTTGGCTCCTCAAGGTGCGCCTCATTTGTAAGGCTATCAGTATCCATAATTATCCGTGCATTATTCAACTATTAATACGGATTTAATTATCGGATTGTCGCACTTACGTTCTATCCTACGCAGCTAGAATTAAATAGTTAAATCGATTATTCAAAGTTACGTAATAAGTTGATGGGTTTTCCGAGCCAACAAAGAAATATTGATGGAGGATAGAGGAATGATGTAAGAGTGCACATAAAAAAAATAATATAGTATACAATACAGAGATATAATACCGAGTTTACTATTTGTAAATAGTAGCCGACAAGGCTGATCTCTATATTTGTTTATGCACGCATTGGAACCGAGGTCTTGTCATCGATAACCAAATCGAACAGCCGATATTACAGTATGGAGCAGTGACAGCTGTCTATCAGTAAGTTGATTTAAATGGACACGGCATTTCGATGTTTAATGTTAGAGAACAATTTATCCAAAATAGCTTTTGTCATGAAGACACAAGTGGGTCACGAAAATGGGCGTGTATTCTCGATAGAATGATACTGCTACATTACATTATTGAAACTCTCTATCGTAGCAATCTCTCTTTCTCTTACTCTACTCTCGTACTCTCTCCTGAGAAATACGCAAAACCGTAATCTGAAATAGATTTGCCTGAACTGCGATGGACTTTATCGAGCTTGCCAGATCAATTTCACTCAGTCCATGAATCATATGTCCATTGGCAGGTATCATCTCTGATGGGTACTGGAGCGTTATGCTGGATATTAATTATTGTAGAGTAGATCGACACATTGGGTGTGAGATGAATTTTACCAGAGGTTGATACTGAATCAGTATTTATATTTATATACATATATATATGGATATGAAGTCTTACCAATCATAAGCAACGAGACGGCAATGTGGTCCCGACCGGTTGCCCTCAGGGCGCCAAGTAAAGCCCCCGCTGCTGCACAAACAAGGCCCACAATACCCACACCAAGAATGGACCAGCGAACGGGAGGTGAACCCAGTCCGCAACACTGCTTCGGCACTGCGTCTCTGTAATACAAGAAATAACAGACTTGAGTGAGTATAGAACACTGACCCACTGACACAGACTTCTCGTATCGTTTTAGTTTAACTACGACTAGTATCTTATAGTCACAGTCTTGCTCTTGGTCTTGGTCTTGGTCTCGGTCTTGGTTGTCGTAGTCGCCATCAAAAGATTATTATATACAGCGCTATGCATTAACACGAGCAATAGCGGACTCAGTACATGAAGATATACATGTACAACTGTTTAATTTAAAACTAAACAACTACAAGTACAACTGCAATTATCAGAGTTGCTGTCTATTTCAAAGCCACCAACCAATCGGGTTTACTCACTGGCTATGGGTTTATGTACATTAGTGTAACTCATGTCTAGAGAAATTTAACAGAACGAATAAAAAAACGCCTTCACGATAATGACGAACGGAATAGAAAGTGCAGTATTCTCTCAGGCTCTCAGATATATATATTATATATAAATAGTATTAGTATTTGTGGATGTTAATGTATAAGTAGATGTTGAGGTAGATCTAGTGCTAGAAATATATAGAATCAGATGGTGTTTCCGCGTTACACGATAAAATACTAAAACGTGATCCTCGCAATCTGGCAAAACGTGTTCAATAAAATTAAACTCGACACTAAACTACCAGCATCACGTGTGACGTAATTTAAAATCCACGTCGAAAATAAGATCATAGATATATGTATATATTTGTGTGAGTCTAAATGCTGCCCTAGAGCGGAGACAGGGCCAGAGAGAGGGCAATAAAAATATATACGTAATAAGGAAAAAGAAAGGGCGATTGAATCTGTTATCGGGTGCTGTTAAAGTCGTGTCGTAAATTTAAGTGAGGCTAGTCGTCATGAGAAAAATGTTAATGCAAGAGACCGAGAGAAGTATTAAAGTACAGTAGCAGCTCGATATATAAAACGAGCACATTTGGCCGAGCACTTCAATAAATTATCGATTTTCCGTAGGGGGTTGTATGCTACCCCAAGGGAAACTAACGCCGTTTAACGGGCTATTCGCTCTGTACTAGGGTTGAAAAGACCTGGAGGCTCCAGAGCTAGAGTTATTGAGTGTGTATCGGAAACTCACTATACACCAGAAGAGTTTTAACAAATTTGTCGTCTGCAAACACGAGTTTCGTCGATCCTGCTCCGCCTAATGTCAATATCAACGTACACAGAAAAAAAAAATTCTCAACTCAAAGTAAATATTCTCGATTCCATAAAAATTTTCCTGTGACCAAGACAAATTTTCCGACTTAAAAAAATCTTGACTTGCTCCCGAAAAATTTTATCTTCAAAAATATTTTCTCGACTCGATATTTTTTTAGCGACTTTTTTTTCTGTGTACAATTTCATTTTTTATCTTTGTCTCCGTCTACTTTACTCGGGGGTTCGTTATCTTGCAGAAAATAATTCAAGTTAAAACTCCAAACGCGCTGTCATTTATTGCCGTCCACGTGCTGAACGATTCAGGCCATTGGCCAGTTGGTACAAAGGGGATCGAAATGATTCACAAAATGAAGTTGATCCGTAGGGGCTAGGAATTGATGAACGCGAACGGTACGTGAGCTTACAGAGTTAACCATGAGAGATATATATAATATAAACGACGCCGAATAACGTGCCCCTGCACGTATGTTTCTAATATATACATATATTCTCCATGTTATATTACTACTGCCTCATGATCCACTGGCATATGCAATGCGATCGCTCGCCCGAACATGAATATCCAACTTTACTCGCTTTTTTGTCCGAGTTCCGACCGTAGAGTAGTGGTTTATTATTATGTTCGGGGGTTATAACGAGATTTGGTTTTGATAAAAGTAAATGGAATTCCGATATAAGTATAGTAGAAAAAAAAATCATTAAAAAAAAATAAAAAAGCAGAATACGTTACGTTATAGTAGAACAGTTGGTTTATTTTTTAGAACGGACAAAGATGAAAAGAAATAATGGAGGAATAAAAAAAAAAACAAACAAACTGGCTTGTTGCTCATTACCTGGAGGAAAAAATACATAGTAACCCAGTGACACGTGGGAAATCCGCGCCTACTATCGCCTCGGTGAATCGTAATTAGAGGGACTATTGAATTTCTCCGGGTAAAAGACTTTTGTACTCGGAAAAATCATAACGAGTCTTTGTGCGATGTGTACGTGCGTATGCATATAATATATAAAGACAGAAACCGAAGAGTCAGAGAGATTAAAGTCCCGAGTCTTTATTTATTTATTAATTCCTCTTGCGCTCGTTAACTATAAGGACTCTTTAAAATGAAAAAGTGATAGTGGAGCAATTATCTACGGGTTATAATTTAGAATTGTAGTCACAGAAATGTCTTTTATGACACGTGCGTATGTAATGTTTTTTTTGGTATTGTTATCGTGACAGACCACGCGTCACAAGGAACGAAATCTAAAATTCTAGTTCATTGTCTTGGCAATCTGACGATTCATCGCTTCCGCTTGGGGAATTTTTCTCATAAATCCCTGATTATGCTGGTTGATATAGATATGCGATGTATATATGTATATAAATGTATATGTATATACAAGTATGATAATAAATGTGTATGCTGGATATGTACTTGGCTGCTATATGTGTGTTTGTTTGTAACAGTATAGAGTACACACTACTAACGTCTCTCCCTGACATACAAGGCACGATTCAATGAACAGGAAGAAAAGAGTACATTCATCACACACCTGACGTAGTGAAACTCAAAAAAGTTAAAGAAAAATAAAAAATTAAAAAATTAAAGAAAGAAAAAAGAACACGTGTTGGATTTAAAACTCTTACCAAGGACGCGTTTCATTCTCAGCTAGTGTGTTTTGTGCCCGCAGAGTGTAGAGTCAACTGCTAATATTGCCTCACAGTGTATATATACAGCGATCATATATATATGAATACTAGGCAACTTTTTCTTTATAATAATAAATGACAATGGGCCTGTTTCAAAATAATGTTGAGTAAAAAAGATAAAAATCCAAGTAATTCGTCAAAGAACAGTGGAATTTTAAAAAGATAATTGGCTCGTTCAGGTCGAACTCGGCTGTCGCGTTAAAAAGTAAAATAAAATAAAGTTAAATAAATGGCTAAGTTGAGCTAACTGACCTGCCAAAGGCGGACACGCTTGCTGGGACCGGAAACGGCAGACCCAAGCTGAGGCCCCTCAGACCCAAGTGAGGTGGCGGGGGGTGCAGGAAACCACCCACGGACGGCACTAGAGGAATTCCTGGCGCAGTTCCAACACCTGCGTTCGTCTGCACACATCCAGGTCCCCCGGGATACGTCGGTGGCATCGAACAACTCCTCATGGCCCTGCGGTGATGTCGCCTCACTCGTCTCTCTCGTCTCCGAGCGTCCCTGAGATCATCACCTCCATTACTTGGATTAACTCCCTCAACACGAGGAGTCAATCCCATGTCTGTTTGCGCCTCCGTTGACGCGAAACAACGTGACGTTTCACGCTGAAGGACATGCTGTTGTTGGTGCTGGTGATTGTTCCTGTCTTGTATTACTTCTGGAGTCGTCTCTGGTGGCGACTCGACGGTTTGCGGAGCACCTCCGTCGACGGTGACGACGCTCACGGGTCTCGGGGCGTTCTCGGACAGCGCCCCGGCCATTGTACGGCCCTGAACATCGGTCTCCACGGCAACGTGCTCCCTCTTTGTCGTTCTCCCCTTCACCGTTGAGTTATTTTCTCAATGTGTTTGCCAGTATAAATATATATACATACATATATATATATATATGTCTTTAACACAACACTAAAATCTACTACACACGTCCCTTAGATCGTCCGCTCTCCCCTTTTTTCTTTCTTCGAGGCTGTCTTCTTCTTTCCCATGCACCAGGAGCATCAGTTGTTACTTTACACGCCTTCTTGCCTACACTCCTTGCATCAGTCGCGTTTCTCTTTCACTCGCTCGCTCGCTCCGTCGAGCCTGATGTTGCTGCTGCTGGCAGCTCCTTTGTTCCCTCGTAGGATCGCACCACGAGGATCGCAGGCCTTTGATCGTAGGTACCTCTGAAGACTTGCTCCAACTATCGCTCATGGACTACTGTCACTCATAAAGAATTTTGTACCTTTTTTTGTATTTCGTCTTTTTATTTTTCACAATACGATTAAAGAAAATCGAATACAAAGGAAAGATATTTCGTCGTCTTGGCTATGACGTATTTCTTATTTCTCACTTTGTTATTACTGTTATTATTATTATTACAATATTTTTCGCGCCTCAAGTTATATCGGTCTCCCGTGACAATTACTCAACCATGCTAAGATTTCTTTTTGTCTTTGGCACGAGCGTTTTCCAGTAAAATAAACTCTTAAAACTATCGCTCAGTACTCCGAGTATCCAACACAACAGACTATTTGATGACTGTTGTTTTAGATTTTAAAAGATATTTCTGCTGTTGTTTTCCATTCACTAGCATCAATGCAACTCGTTAAAACTTTATTAAGTTTCTCGGACTAGTCCCTGTCTTTATTTCTTCTTTTTATTATTTTCTTGGTCTTGGTCTTGGTCTTGGTCCTGGTACTGGTCTTTGTCTTTATCTTCTTTGTATTAACTTTGTCTTCTTAGCTGAAACGTCAGCTGCAAGTGCCCCCCAATGAAAGCACCGTTTCAGCTCTGGTTAACCGGTCACGTATGCCCGGTCTGAAAATGAAAAGTGCACATTTAGCATTCGCTCATACGAGAACCACTCTTTTATGATCATGATAATGATTATAATAACAACAACAATAACAACTATGATTAACAAACTGGATGTACATAATACCGCACGTATTTTATTACTCCACATCCAGCACTAACGCTATTTCTACTTAAACTTATACTTACTCCTATTTATATTTCTCATAACTCCGTTTGCCCCAGAGTGCAATTAAAGGTCCCCCGCTAGGTCGATCGATACACGGCGAATTAAATTCCACATGCTATCACGCGTCTTAAAACGATCCATCCCTTCATTTCCTGTCCTCATTGCATAGAATAGGAATTCCAATATACTTCTTGATTAAAAAATTTATTAAATTTTTTTATTCACTATTTACTAAATTCAATTCCACACAGAGAAAAGCTATCGAGATTTTCTTCAGCCATGAGAATTTGTTTTGATACGGAAATTTTTACTTTATCCCAGAAAATTTAAATTTTCAAAAAAATTTATTGAATCAAGAATATTTACCACGAGTCAGAACTTTTTCTATGTATTTTGAAATCATTCGATTTGAATTCAAAAATTGGATCAAATTTAGAATATTAACTTTTTATATGTAAAAAATTATTAAACAATTTTTATTTTTCGTACACAAAAAAAAAAGTTTTTGAATAAAAAAAATATTCTGGAAGATGAATGTTTTCGGGATCCAATTCAAAATTTTCTTGAACCAACAAAATATGCCTCGGTCAGAGGAAATTTCTACTATTCAAGAAAATTGAGGCTTTAAAAAAAAGTTTCTTGAATCCAAAATATTTACTTTCAGCCTATATTTTTTTTTCTGTGTATATATTCGAATCAACATAAATTATCTAGTTTTCCTTCAACGACAACTAATACCGATATGCATGTCCTACTAAAAATTAAACGACTCAACGAATGTCCCGCACGTAAAAAATAAAACGAGCTAACTGTACGGAAGCGTTTACGCTCAAGTTTACCTGCGTTGTTGTCGTCGTAGTCCTCGTTCTCTCTCTTGTGGTCGACCGTTTTGACAAACGGTACTATCGCGGTACACACCACCGTCACCGGACTTACTGCTCGCCCGCTCTACTCAGCCGCAACTTTAAATTATCCCACGCGATTGTATCCTCCTCAGCTTTGCTCAACGTTAGTCGCTCTTTCATTTTATTCCCGTCCTTAATTATCCCCCAGTTGCTAATGCGCAATACTTTTTATAAATAAAACCCTGCGTCAGAGAAATTATAAAATACGTAAACACAAAAGGTGGATAGGGAGATCCGAAAAAAGTTATCTATCGATCGGAAGGATCATGAAAGGTGAACCAATCAACGCGGTAGCGAGTCTTAGCCCGTGGGATCTCTTCCCAGCTTCTGATCAATCAGCTGCATTAATCTGCCCACACGCGCCTTGATGATAAGCTCAACTGTTATCTATATCACATTTTTATACTCTCGTAATAAATGATAGGTGAATCTCACGACCTCGACCTAACGACGTGCGTCATAGATCCCCATAGATTATATCGTACATACGGAAATACCCCACGCGGTGACATTAAATTACTGGCACACTTTTTATTAATAATATCGACGTCCTGTTAATGTGAAAGTCGTGACACCGGGACCAGCTCCTGTTTTTTCCTCATCCAATGATTCAAATAATAATAACAACAATAGAGATACAAACTGTAAAAAATTTACTGAGTGAACGCTGATTTAATCTGGAGTGATTTGTTTTTATTTCATCCCCTCGAAGTGAAATTCACTTCGGAGGGAACTTTATTTTAAAATTCAAACTCCAGATCGGAGTGGGTGCGAATTGAAAAAAAATTCAAACTCCGAAATCACTCGAAAAAAAACTCAGTATTTACTTCGAGTGACAGAGTAAAGTCGGATTCAAATAAAATTAATATTCACTCCGAATTGACTCCCGATTTTTTAGTGTAAATAATCCACCTTAAAATATAAAAATATAAATATTAAATAATTATAAATGCACACCTTTTCTTAAAAAACAAGCACTTAGTAAACTCACTGGCACCACTAATTCCTGGTCTTTTTTTACGATACCGTAATCCGGCAGCTTTTATTAATTTTAAACTTTAAATCCGTTAGTCTTCTCCCTAGTAAAGATAAAAGAGTCCTTTTAAATTTAAATAATAAATAAATAAATAACAAAAAAAACACCGCGTGTAACCACTTGCAAAACAAGAGGAGCAGCTTCCTCGCGGCTTAACAGGTGGACTCGCCCGCTGTTTGCGCTCTGGATGCTACTCCAATTTTTAATCAACTCGCGACCGCGGTTTACTTACACAATAGTTATAATAATAACAACAATAATTATTTTTTTTAGTGAGCACGCGCGTCCCAGGATCAGCTCCACGTAAATTTAAGAACAGAGTTTGTGTCCGTACTGTCCGTGTCCGAGTTACTACTGCCTATGCTACCGCTACAAGCACAACAACATACTAAAGCTGATAGAAGCCTAAAGCTAAAGCAAAACCAGCGCAATGTGTACGCCAGCGCCTACGATCACCACTACGGGCACTCGAGAAACCGTGTGTGCACTGAAAGTCTAGTTTCTCTCCCACTGTTCAGCTAAACGGTACGAGGATACGCAACATCTCCATACTCTGTACTCTCCCAGGATAGGACCAGCTGTTGGCACCCACCCTCCGTTCTAGTCTTTGTTTGCCTCCTTTTCATCCATTCAAACTCTACACAAGCAATTATACATTTGTCATTAAAACTTTCTCTGTAATTAAAGAAACAAAGTTAACATTTAATAAACATATTACATACTGTACTAAATTATAATCAATTATTTCTTGATTCAGGTCTGCTATTTTTATTTTTTATTCTTCCTGGATAACAAAGAAGTCATCCGAAGATTGATTAGACTCAAAAGGTCCTTTCTCCTCTTTTTTTTTTATAATATATATATATATATATATATATATATATATATATATATATATATATATATATATATATATATATATATATATATTGTTTTGTTAAGTTATTTGGTTGTTTGATAGTTCCCCGCCTTGCGACGCCATTGAAATCCAAGTAACTGCGCATGCGCACTTAATAATGGCGCCGATTGTTTGAAATTTGAAACCGGACGTTTTCAAGCCTTGTTACACGATACGTCCTCGTAGTCGGCTGCCGTATAAATATTAACTCACCCTCATATGTCGTATATAATATAATCCATATAAGATAAAAATTTGTATTTGTAAATGTATATGCATATGTATATGTTAGCTGCTGCTGCTGGTGGTGTTACAAGACCAGGTTTCTCCGATCGTATTTCTTGAGCACTTGGTCTTGTTACTGTGTAGAAAGGATGATACGCCCAAGTGACAGACTTTCATGTGGTTAAATGTCCACAGGAATTTGAGAGTTATCCGTTGCTTATATTAAATATATATTATTTTTATTATAAATTTTAAATACTGTAGAAATAAATTACATGGACACAGTAATTAATTAAGTGAATAATTGGAATTTAAGTATAGAAAAATTGATTTCGATTGTCAATAAAATTGAAAAATTTTTTTAATAAAATAAAATGTCACGTAGTTTTATTATTGTCCTGTTATTTATTTCTACACATTTATTTTTAGACGTAAATAATAGTAAAAGTGATGATAAATTATAAGAGATTATCTGATATGATATGTCGGGAATGATTTTAAATCGGCTTTATTTAAATGATGAATAATTTTTATAATTATTGAACTAAATAATATATTTAAATGTATATTAAAAACAACATGGAAGGGCGTACAGTAAAGTCTAAGTGTGGACTGGGTTATTTTAATTTTAAATATCCACCAGTAACACACACGTACCTTTGTACAAAAAACTATAACTAGTATAATTATATATAATATTTATACACCATGTGTAAAGCACTGATTTTCGGGGCATTATCGGCAGCTGCCGTGTACATTTGTTTAGTTTTTTTCGTTATAACAAACGGAAACATGTACTTATAGTATAGATATAAATATAAAGTGATCGAGAGACGAGAGTTGGGTTAATGGAAAATGTAAAAGTCTAGGACGAAGATAAAAAATAAAATCTACTCGATAAATATATTAATAAATTTATCTTTTTGACAATTTATTTATTAAAACTTCCGACAAGTCCCTAAATCCGCTGCTCTTTCATGGTATCTATATATATATTTATATATTTTAACTATATTTCTACAGTAGTTAACAAGACAAGTACACGATCCGACATTGTCGGATCGGCGTTTAATCATATTCATTTTATTATAATTATAATTTTTTTTAATTTTATTTTATTTAATAGATTACTCTCTAACGTAAATCTTAAGTAGTATATTTAAAGTGTCACATGGCCGGGCACATTCTTCGATCCACTGGATCTACATTTATTTGTATGAGTTAAATGTTTTTGCTCCAGTCGATACTCCAAAAGAGGAGACATTTTCGGTTGATGCAAATTTTGTTAGAGGGCTGTGGTGTCAGCCACAAACACCCCAAGAATAAAAGAATCATCCCCAGAAGTTGATGAGAAAAAAAAAGACATCCCCAAAAACAGATTTGTCGCAAATATTTTATCAACAAAAAATCAGACCGAAACCAATAACTTCCATTTTTGAAAATTTTCAATTTTCATAGCGGGAAGTTAAAAAAGGTGTAAAACTTTCAAACAAAATTTGTAGAGAAAAAAAATTCACATAAAAAATTATAAGAAATTATTCACGAAACGTGCTAAAAGTTTAAATTCCTGCCCTGTTTAGAGGGAAAAAAGTTGTTCTTTTCTTTGTATTTGTGAGAAAATAGATAATAAATTAGCGCATGCGTCATTTTCCTCGGAAATTGAGACAAAAATTTAAACTTTCAGGCACAGATCTGGTGAAAAATTGCATACACACCACGGAGAGAGGAAAGACGTCCAAATCCACGTATTTGTCATCATCGTCTTCAGCTCAGGTAGACAATTATACACCCGAGTTAGAATGTTCTCCTTTTTTCTCTAGGTGTGTAATATACTATTTTCACCATACTTGCGTTCTAAGTTTACATTCTTGCTCTGTTTAGAGGGAGCAAAGTCGTTTTTTTCTTTAAATTTATGAGAAATTAGCGCATGCGCAATTTTTTCCAGGAACAGACAAAAATTTAAATATCCAGGCGCAGATTTGGTGTGAAATTTTATATACACCACGGAAGAAGGTAGAAATTTTCTCCATTGGTGTGTAATATACTATTTTTTGTGTCAATAAAAAAAAGCACGTTTTAGACTTGAATTTTTTTAGTTTTTGAAATATTTGCGAAAAATCTATTTTTGGGGATGTTTTTATTTTTTTTCTTATCAATCCCTGGTATAATGACTTTTTTATCCTGCGGAGTATTTGTGAGTGACATCACAGACCTTCACAAAATTTAGCACCAACTTTCGACAGTGTCTCCTATTTCGGAGTTTCAACTGAAGCATTTATATTTTTATTACTTTTGACAGTTCGCAAGTGTGATAACAACAATGTGTATCATATTTTGTTTGTTTTGCTTTGTTTTCGTTAAAAGTACATTCAATTATTAAGTAGTTACAAACGCTTTACATAAACATTTATTAAACGCACTTACGTCACAATCGAGTGTGTAGTGCAACAGAGCACCTGTATAAATAGTAAATCGCAGTATTATGTTTCAATTTTTATTTAAATAGTGTAAAACTTATAAAAAAGTTTATAGTTGTATATAATAGTCAATAGCTCGGTATGTTTTTATATACCGATCATTACGTCACACAATTATTAGCATAACATGTGTTGTTTGTAGCAATGAAACAAGGCATTGGAGAAACAAAACATCGATTAGCAATCGATATTTTTTTTTTATTCATTTATTTTTTGTTATTCTGGAATTTCTCAATAGTCAGTCTTCCTGTATTATGTACTTTTAATTATTATTTTATTTTATTGTTTATCCATTCAAACAGTAGGAAGATATTTTTGTTTATTTTTATTTTCCATTCACATATTTATTATATTTTTTTATTTCATTATAAAAAAACTAACTTTTTACTACCGGTCGTAACGACTTTTATTATTGAACTACTTTTTTTTATGCGTAAAAAATCTCGGTAGAACCTTTAAGGTTGAGATTGAAAATAAAAACAACATAATAATAATAATATTAGTAATAATAATAATAGTAATAATAATGGTTATAGAAATAATAAAAAAGATTCTAAATGGAATGTGTACAATTATTTGGAAGAGTTTGAATGATAATAGCAAGTTGGTACCGTGGTGTGCATAAACCGAGGATTTAAAAAAAAAAGTGAGCTCGCTTTCGTAGTATATTGGTAGTAATTTAGTGTACTGTACTGTCTATACTATAAAAAAAGTATACTGTAGAGAAGTTGAATTAACCCGCACGTGCGCGACACTCTCGGTTTAGTATAAACACATAAACTTTTATGGGTATCATGAAAGAAAGATGAGCTCTAGAAACACTGACACGCTATTCTCTGGCAATTGCGCAGTGACTACGGTTCACACTAGAGCGTAATCTGGTTTATGATGCTTAGAATTATTTTTTTTATTTTCATTTTCATTTTAAAATCATATTAAATTTAATCATTTTTTTTTACTTTTTCTTTTTTAATATTAAAAATAAAATATAAGCTTAGAACGAAGATCCAGCCGGAAGATCCACTCAGAACTTAGAACCACAAATTCAGTGCGTGGATAAATAAAAAATAACTAAAAGTGACGTTGGTTAATCGACTTGTTAATGTTATTTTATCTTCTGGCTATCCTCGATCTACTTCGCAATAAGTAAGTGACTCGGGATCTCCATCTACGGCAAACGAATTCATATCGTTGTTGCCGATCTATGGCAGCGCAATACAAGTACAAAGTACAAACAAAGTACATTATTATTGTAATCGTTATCATTATTGTTATCATTATAATTGTTATTATTAATTTAACGTTTACACAGTAATAACATAATCAGCATTAATTGTGATTATGAATTGAGGCCCTGTCGCTTTTCCTCCTCGAGCATTGCGTCAAGCTCGTCTGTCAAATTGGCAAGCATATTACCGATGTCATTTAATACGTCTGCGGGCTCATCTCTCCCGGATTCATTTCCAACAACATGGTGGTGATGCTGTGGATGATGGTGGTGAGAATGATGCTGCTGATGATGTCCCATCATATGACCACTGAGATTTGGTGAATTATTACCGTACTCTTGAACTCTCGCTACTCGCTGTTTTATTGTACCCGCATTTTCATTTGCAAAAGGCAGCGAATCAGATTCAGTACTCGAACTTGACTATAAATAAATAAATAAATAATAAATATATATTTTTATAATGAATAATTTTTTAATGATTTTATTGTTTAATTTATTTTTAACAAACCTTGAAACTAGCGTCAGATCCATTGCGATGCTGAAGAGCGAGTGATGCGATGAGTTCATGTTCTTCATTGACATTAGTACTTACACTACCCCAGGAACGGGACATTGATGATGATGGCCGATGCATTTGAGGTGTAGAAGGCGCACCACTTGGAGCTGGTGGTGGTGGTTGTTGATGATGGTGATGATGATGATGAAGATGATGTTCCTCACAAGTAGTGGGAACTGGTCCACTACAATCAATCACCACATCACCGTTACCGCCGTTGTTTCCCAGATCTCGGGAGCTTTGACGTCGCGGTGGTGAAGGCGGACGACGTTTAGACAGATGTGGACTACTCTCTAGTCCGTATGTCAGCTGATATTTATTGTCAAAGTCTCGTGGCAGTGATTTAAACTGTCCGGGTGTTGCGGTGACCTGATCCAACAGCTGAATTTTATTATAACATCCCACTTATTTTAAAACTAAAACTAAACCAATTAATAATAAATAAATAGTATTTTTACCTTGGCAACGGGTCTCGGTCGCACTAGACAGTGTCTGGGTCGCGGAAGTGTATTGCCACCGGCTTCAATCATCGAGGAGACCTCATTAGTTGGTGTAACATCACCGTCTTCGAAGCATCTAGGACGCCAGCCGATAGAGTCCATGTGCGAAGAGGGTGCTGGTGAGGGCGGATAAGTAAGTGGTGCATCTTCAAGACTCTCAAGTGATTTACCACGTGGTCCCCGGCCTACTGTGGCGTAATCAACGCCAGCAGGCAATGCTGCGTACATGCTCCTCCATGGTGAGGATTCGTTCCTCTGAAAAGACCTCAATACTGGAGACGAGCAATCTTCATCCGGCGACGGAAGATCCGATCCTCCTCGCTGAATAACGACATCCTGGGTGTGTCCAGGATGGGGTGGAAGTCTCGATAAATCCAACGGCTGAATTCTTTTACCCGCACGTATATCCTTAACTCGCTTAATTGCTAATAAAAGTTTCTTCTGGTGTCCCAATCTGACAATACCAATATCCTCAAGATCCTCCCAAGTCAGTGTCGTGACGTCCTCGACGGATCTCATGCCCTGCTGATGGAGCGCACCCAAGTACTCCTCGAGTCTTAGCAATCGCAACCATTCCTCTAATGATCCAGGTATATGTTCTGGTAGCCCATCGCCCACGTTTAGATTGTCGATCTCCGCCTTGAGTCGCTTTCTATGATTTGGCTTCTTGATACCTATAAAACAACGTCACCATACATTATTTTTAATAATAACAACGACAATAAAACACTTATTATTATTATTGTTTTCATAATCAACTTCTCTGTCTAGTCGAGCACGATTTATGAACATATATATATATATGGGGTAATTTAATACAATCAAGATGTCAATTACCTATGGCTGTAAGGTCCTCGGGGGTCATGCGCGTTATGGTCGCAAGATCATAGCCAGCTGAAGAAAATAACTGAAAGTACTCTTCAAATTGTAACTCGGTGAGCCAGGCGTGCACATCAAGATCCGAAGGCCGGTCTGGATGGCTACCCAGCGAGCTAATGGAACACCTCGGAGATGAGGTGAGGGCACCACCGGGTCCTCGTGGACCCAAGTGGTAGCCCGAGGCTCGTCCGGAGTCCAATGACGCGGTCGAGTGTCTCGACCCGGATCCCGAGCCTGAACTACCTGGGCTGTCACGTCCTGGGCTCTGTGTCATGTCGATACCTGCAACCACCAACAATGAGTTTTATAATTTGAAAGTTAACTTTATACCTTTTATGGCTGAATACTGGCGGTGTTGCCAATCAGTGGGATAGAAAAAGATAAAGATAAAAGGAGAGAATTAGGGAGTATGAGCATAAGCAACCAGACAGTTAAATAAAACCAAGAGATAGATAGAAAGAGAAGGAGAGAAAATTGTATAGTATAATATGTATACATATATATGGATATGTATATGTATATAACTAACCTTGATCCTCAGCGTGGGCATATTTGCCAACGACTGGTGGGAATGCGAATCCAGGATGCGTGTAAATGGGACCCGGACTCTTTCCTGCTGGCATTCCATAGGACCCGTCGTCACCGGGAGCGCCCCCGCCACTCGACAGGAAGCCACCGTCCTCGCTGCTGGCGTATCCTGCCGAACCAAAGGACGAACCAGAGTGTCGGAAGACATCGGGCACGGCCGGTGGTGCCACCTTCTTTACCTGGGTCACGGCTTTCGACGGCCGGCTCATACCGCCAACTGCAATACAAAATAATACACACGTATAAATATAATATAACATAACAGCAGTATCACCAGCACCATCAGCAACCACCAGCACACTTAGATACTTTTAAATGCCCGATTATTTCAACCAGTTTACTTAAAAAGTCTCCTGTCACACTCTCTCTTTTTTAACCTTTTATTATTTTCTCAGCAAGTCTTTTTATTGCTCACGTCAATAACACTAATTTGCGTACGAATTGAATACAATTTAACAGAGCTTATTCTTTCAGAAGTAAATTATACACGTATGTAGATACGTATAGAGCTCAGCGAACGGGTAGGGTATGTAGAAGAGAGACTTAACTCACGTTCCAGCAAGCCAGCCTTTGTCCCCATGCTCTCCACTCGCCAAATGAGAATAAAAGAGACTCAAAATCTCGTGAGCTCTGTTGTGAACGAAATGAGAGGGAAAAAAAAACTAAAAGCAAATAAAAATAAAAAAAAAAACCTTGCGGAAAGTCGCGCGAGTGCTCAGAACTACAACCCTTGGCGGTCTACGACACTGTGAGCAAACGAGAGAGAGTAATGCTTGAGGATGACGGAGGAAAAAGGACCCTTGAGAGTCGGCTCGCGGGCGCGGAGGACCGTGGCCGAGCGGAAGAACAGGTTCTCATCGGCGTAGGACGCCCGTCTACATTTATATAAAGCTAAACCAGTTCGCGCTTCGACCGAAAACCTCCACTCTAAATCAATGCCCATTTTCCGCCGTTATTTTTATCCTCAATTAACCAACTCAGAGGTGTGATCACTGAAATTTATTAATCGTTGAGAAATAGGTCGATCATCAGGTGATTGATGGACGACGAAAGCTTTTAAAATACCGAGAAAAGATGAATTCAGTGACAACAATCGACACCTGGGATCGATATTCCTGGGGATAACTGCTGGCAGACCCGGATCTAGTTCATCGTCTTCCCACGTTTCTCTGGGCCACGCGCCATTCGGATTAGCGCCGTGCCACAGCAACATATCTCCGATATATAGATAGATACATACATATATACATACATACATACATACATTCTTACATTACATAGCTTACATGTTACATGTATAACGATATAGATATATCGCAGCATATACAGCTAAGACTTAACAGAGTAAAAGAAAACCTGTCGATTGCGCGATTGAGTTTCTCTTTACCGTAATAAATATCGAAACAAACTAGGAAGATTAAGAAAATACATGTTTGGGTGGCCTATGCTCTCTCAAATGCCTTATACGTAGGCGGGCCCATGTGGGTGTCGTCAATCTTAAATTAATAAGTAAAAAAAAATCTCGTAAATGAATATACAAGAGTCAAAATAATATATATATATATATAAAAATAATAAATTATTGTAAAAAATAATAGACGTGGAGTAAAAAATATGTCGAGAGGTCATGACGTAACGAGATAGACATGGCCTCTAAGTCAACACAGAGTCAATTGGTCGGCAGTGCAAATAAGACACTAAAAAATATATGTATATATATATAGATAGTGGATATATGTACAGTAATATATGAAAGAGTAGAGGAAAAGAGGCAAGATGAGAGAACGAGTGGTTAAAAACCTTAACGACCGCAGTGAGAGAGCGTTGAAGAAGAGACACTCGAGGCGTTCTTCTTTCGGGCGAGAACACTGAGCACAGTATCTTGGGCGCACGTTCGTCATGAAATAAACAAGAACAAAAAGGAGGATTTTAAAAAACGAGTACAAAGTACAAGAAATGAGGAAAGAAACCGAGATAAGTAGAGAGGAATGGGTTGACGAGAAGGCAAGTGGAAAAATGAGGTTCTATCCAAAGAAGCACGTACAATATTCTCTGCCCGGACGTCCTCACTCGGCTATCATATTTTATTATACCCAATGATCCTGATGAAGAAAACATAAATATATCTATTATTTTTTCTATTATCTTATTATATCCCGGGAAATTTACTACGCTGTAATCACGACAACGTAATGATAATTTTAATAACAAGTCGTGGCTCTAACTCTTCCGACATTTCATCATATATTTACTCCGTCAACGAACGATGAGTTGTTATCATACTCGACCACCTTGTGCACCATAATACCCAGCTTGTGTCTTTCATCCCGCAGGAACTCTAGGACACGTGCTGCTCGCCGCGTTCCGCTTATACATTATATTTATATATATATATATATATATATATATATATATATATATATATATATATATATAAGTCTGCCACGGAAATACGAGACTTATTTATATACTCATGCTGTGTAGTGAACACGCCTAACATGTGTTTCCAAGACTAGGAAATACATTAAGTACTTTGACTTAAAAAAAGTAAACTCAATAAAAAACTCTTATTCGTTCACACTTTTAAAATATAAATATATCCACAGCAGACGATGCGTCTTAAAAAGTTATTGCAACGCCTTTTGAATGAAATCGTATTGTTGATATCAACAGGTTGTTGATTTTTTTTTCTTCGTACAATACCTATAGCTCCGATTGACCCGATATCATATAAGTTATCTAATACAGCAGTTAAATAAAAATAATATAATAAAATGTATTGGGTGTATGAGCGAAGGCAGTACGATAATTTCTTATAAGGAATAAATATGTGATAAGACGGAAGAATGGTATAAAAATAATTGCGTCAATAGATTCCATTATCGGCCTTGTGTGCTGCTCCGATTATTTCACGCGATAGTATTACTTGTGAATGACGACATCAGGAGAGCAGTATAAGCTTAGGTTACGTACTTGAGCAGGCACGCAAACACTTTACTTAAGTTAATGCTCACTGTGTGAACTATTATGCATGTGTGTACATATATAATATAATATAATACGGTATTAAGTATATGAGATAGAGTAGGTTTTAATTATAATGTAAGAAATAAGCGTCTAAGCTGTTCAGCTTTGAGATTACTGTTATTATTATCATTATTATTACAGTTATTATTGTTGTCAAGATGATGACAGTAACAACTCATCCAATCATTGAATTGGGACAGTTGACAAAGTGATTAAAGCTATCTCGATAAATTAATTCTATTGTGACTTGAGCAATACGACAATTAGAGACTAAAAATAACGGTTGTATTTTGATCATTGAATTATAGTTTTATGAGGAACAAAAATAGACAAAGAAGGCTAAAAATATAAAAATAGAAAAATACATTGAGATAAAAAATAACTTTGGTAGATACAATATTTTGTCGAGTAATAAATCGATATTAATTATGACATTATTAATTTCATACCTAACGCAAAGAATCATTTTATTGACAGATTAAAATCAAAATTTATTTACACTATTGCAAAAAAAAGAGATCATGATATCCCGAAATAGACTTAGGTTTATTCGATTAAGAGGAACCAATGGTGTGAAATTTTGAAAAAATCAATTTTTTGCATATCTCGAATAGTTTTTTGAAGTTACTGGCATCTTAAGAGCAGCCGCTCATCGGTTCTCGAAACTACATTTTTCAAAATTACTGCAGTTATAACTCGACGACAAATCATCCGATCGATTTTATTCAAATTGCAGTTTCCTTTATATATATTTCTATGTATCATGAACTTTTGGTTTTCTGACCGAATTAAAAATGTAATTTTAGCAGACCAAAAGTTATCAAATTTTCGCGCAAAATGTGGGGGGCTTTTTTTTGAGCGTTGAGAAATCGTGAATAACTCCCTGAATTTTGAATTTTTTGCTCCAAAAATTCTATCTTATATTCATTATATATCCACAAATATATCCTTAAAACATTATAATATTCCATACAGTAGTTTTCTTTAATAAAATTCCCAAAAGTCTTTTTCCGGCGATCACACTAGTGGTCTCCCTTACAAAAATTATTTTGAATGAAATCCTCAAATTTTAGCAGCAAAAATATAATAAATTCAAAATTGTAAATGTCACAATTTCTTGTGGTAAGACTATGGTTCGAAAATTTTGTTTTTTTTTTCTCAGTGTAAGATGAAGAAGAAGAAGAATGTGAATTTAATAACTTTAAAGCTGTTTAACACCAACAAAGTAGAAGCTAGTCTCTTTATACGGCAAAAGGCTGAGTGAACATAACATTAGGACAGAGATATCTGTCGCAGAATGTGCGGAATCCTCTCACGACGACTAACACTCGGTGTGTTTTATGGTCTCACTACGATAAAACGATCTCTCGTCGAGTTGTAAACGGGTTTCCCCGTTCTCCAAACTAGAACGCCCGGGAAAGGTTTCCCCAGCATCCGTGTACTTGTGAAAGGTATTGCTGTATTATATGTATGTATATGTATATATATACCTACCACTATCTACTCGGGTGTCTATATATCTATATATCTATATCCATCTATCCTGGGTAGGTAGCGAGGTGTGTGTAGAGATAGGAGCTGAAATACCGAACCGAATAGTTGGGTCGTGTCCCAACAGAGCCAGCAGAGCAACGCAGAAACAGAGCTAATGGTTGTCAGGAGGTAAAGGGAGCCATTCTGAGTATACGAGAAGGATTGAGCGCGTCGAGAAGTCCTACGGTGAATTATTAAAACACCTAGAAGCCCGAGGATTCCGACCTACAGTCCCTCCGGGAAAATCTTAAACCCGTTATATTCTCGGAAACCGTTGACGTTTTGTCATAAATATTATACCGCTGTGACGGTTCGATCACTACCTACTTCACGTATAAACCGACCATTCGCCTTTTCTCGTTACAATACCTGTTTAATATTCAACTAGATCAATTATTTATGATATTGATAAACTTAAAATACAAACTCTACGCTATTATTATCCGGGAATTAAAAGTAAGAGTTTTAATTTTAGATTGTTGTCAAGTTGAATTATTTACTCGAGAGAAATTCGAGTTAAGATTGTGATCATTGATTTAGGTGACTTATTTATTTTTTAAAGTAAATACAGAAAGACCGACTTGTTCGACACTCGACGACTATATTTATTATCTTTATTGTGGATTTTTCTATCACCCAAGTGGTGTTGTAATAAAAAAAAAATATAAAAAACAACTGTGAGGTCGCGTAATCGGGACAACGCCATAATGGAAAAGAAGAAAATTCCTTATCGAGTTGCGTTGCATCTATCGACGACCGGGTATAGACCACCCTTGGATTATTTATCTTTCTCTCTCTTTCGGTCTCATTACTTTCAGTATGGAAACTGTGTAACTATATTGGTAGACTAGCACAGCCTGAGCTCGATTCGAGCCGACTTAACTCAACTCTCGACAACGCTCCAGTCTCAACTCTGGTCGTTTATCCTTTAGACGATCGATCGGTCCGCTACCGTTTACGGGCGTCACCGAGCACGACGTCGAATGTCGAACCTGCTTCGCGCTCCATCGAGCACACGATCGCTTTTGCGTCTCTTCCGCGAGTCTCTTACTATAAGCCTTGCATAGGTATATCCTTGTACACCAGATAAAGTAGATTATGTATATTGGACATAAAAAAAGCTAAAAGTAGCTTTAGCTTTAGCTTAGCAATACCGGCAGCACCGAAAGCGGAACCAGCACCAGCATCAGCATCAGCGCCAGTAACAGTAACAGTAACAGCAGCATTAACATTACGTCGACATACACACACACTTACGTTGCATCAAATTTTTCCAGCTACCGTAAATTGCCTTTATGCATTTGTCCAACGGAGTAAGACTCGTAATAGTACTTGCGGTACCACTAATGCTGCCAGATTTCTTGGCACGTAAATTTCCTTCCGATTGACTTCTGAATAGATTGGTCGTCCGAGGGAAATGAAAGTCGTCTTGGCTGGAGCAAGTCGTGTAGGAAGCCCGAGATCGTGGCCGAGGCGGAATAAGAACCGGTGGAAGTGGTGGAAGTGGTGGTGGCAGTGGTTTGATAACTGCACAGCGTGGATTATCTTTGACAATTGGAGATGATGTTCCTGGCATCCACGACTCAATTGCCGGGTCACGGAAACTCAGATATGTTGAAGAGAGTTTCTTGGATCTCGTTGCGAGGAACCGTTTACCTGGTGGAAGTGGCGGGGGCCCCATCAAACAACTCGACACTGAAGTAATAGCCATCGCTCTTCACTTCGCTCCTTATATGACAGCAGTTTCTTGTTTTACGTATATCTGTTTGTTCGTTTGCTTGCTTGTTGGTATGTATGTAGGAGATTTTAAACAACCAACCAGCCGGCAACTCGACCAACTCGAGTGGGTGACTGTGTTGTTATTTCTTGGTATTTAACATTCACAACCTCAATAAACTGGCATCAGCATCAGCACCACCAGTACACACTTAACATCTATACACTGATGTGATGTACATGACATAATATAATATCGTAGGAACACGGTCATAATCAGCTGATAAGCGATGCGAAGCTTATCGCTTTGGTAGTTTTCATCGATTTTGTGATTAAACGCAAACACTCGCGGCACACTGTCTGATATATTCTTATCATAAACTCCGCATTGCCAACAACAATAATAATGATAATAATGATGATAATAATAATAGGAAATATTTGTAGGCCATCAGTATAAATCTAAAATGACACCTTTATATCGGTTGTTAACTTAATGTCCGCAGATAGATATGTATATATTTTTTTTCTTTTTTGTTTGGCTGAAAACTGAAACGACCGCACGATTGTAACTAACAGAAAGTTCTGGCTGAAAGTCATTTCGATGCTTGGCTCGTATCCGTGATATTGTGGTGATGGTAGAGTCGCGATGGCGAGTATGCTGGATTAAAAAGGGACCCACGGGTCGCGGGACGAGGCCGAAGGTGGGTAAACGAGTCTGTGGATAAGCGTAGGTTGACCCTAGCCGGCGTAGGATTTTGATAATAATGATGATAATAACGACGATGGGTGAAATAAAATGAAAAATAAAAATAAATAAATAATTAGCAATAAGTAATAAATAAATATTATCAAACCTGGTGTACAGGCGCCGACGTCGCTGATATACGACTGAGATACGCGTCTGATGAAGTGAAAAAGGAAGTGGGGAATAAAAAAAAATCGTTCAAGAGGTGGGGTATGTGTGCATTCATTGATGATGCCGGAGGTATTTCGCAATGAAAAACAGGTCGATGTGTTTGTTTGTTGGTAGCTGGTACATAATATGTAAGTTGGTCATTATATGTAGACGGTTATACAGAAGTAAAGGAAGGTCGACGGCCTTAACAATTTCATCTACATCGAGTCAGAATGTCAGAGCAGTTAATGTGTGCCGCCACCGCAAAAGCTTAAATTTATACTGACACGATGCGCCTTTGATTCTTGTCTAGTGCGCGGTTTTTTTTTGTGTAAACCCGGAAGAGTTTAATTATAATGAAAGATTGAGAGAAAGAAAAAGAGAAAGAAATAGGATAGATATGTTGAGGGAAATGAGAAAGATAGAGAGATGTTTATTTCACGTGGTGATGAGAAAAGACGTTTTGGTCTAGGTTGGAGGGTAGCCTTGCGGCGTGAAGCCTATGTCGGTGTATTTAGAACAGAGGGATGCCATCGATGATACTTGGAATGCCTAAGGGCCCTTTGCCTTGTGCCAAAGAGATGCCACAAGACACCGATAAAAAAATTCTCTTTTAAAATTTTCACTTAAACTAAGCATGTCACTGCATGCGCGGCACATTTTATGTTTATACATATAGACATATCTATATTTATGTTTAAATTAAATGTTGAGAAAAAATTTTATAGAATTTTGAAACGTTTGCACTCCATTGTTGAAAGACGTTACATATTTAATTTGGTAAGCATTTATTTAATTAAATGTTATAGTAATTTTAAATATTTACTCAAGGTTTCGAAACCCGTAAGAACTCGATTATTTTTATTTCAATTAAAGGTTTTTAAGTATTAAAAATTCATTGTGAAATAAGTGCAAGATATTACGACATCAAGAGATTGGAGTTAAATGTAAAAAAAAAATATACAAAACCCGGTATATAATAATATATAAATAAAAAAAATATATAACTATATAATGAACTATGAAAATCTTAGTGAGACCAGACGAAATGTTGCGAGTAGTATGGAGCACCAGGAGACAATTGTATCGCTGATGGTTTCTCAGCCGGAAGTCAGTGGCACGGGGGTAGCTTTAGAAATGCAGAGAGTCGAGGAACAGAAACCAACACCGTAAACAAGGGTAAAAGGAAAATATATATAGAGAACAAGAATAAGACCACGAAGAGCTTGTACTCGCTCGATACGCCCATTGTCTGTATTTTCCACCTTCTCTTCAATTCCCACTTTGTTTCCGCTTTCTTTTGCTCAGCTCCCTCTCTATCACGTTGTCCTTTCACCCTCTGAGTACACACCCGAGTACAGGTGAATACTCTCACCACAGGGTTGCGATGAAAATATAATTTCTTTTCCCTCCTCGCTCTGCCTGCCTACAAACCTTTTCTTAAAAATTTTTCATACTTTTTTTTATAATCCCTAAATTACTTCTCGTTTGCATCAGAAATTATATGGGTCCCAGTAAGAATTTATAAACGACCTCGCCCTGTAACTTACAACTCGTTTATTTAATGTCAGAATTTTTTGCTTTAATCTTTTTATATTACTTCCAACCCAAGTAAGTAAAGTAAGTAAGTAAGTAAGTAAAAATATATAAAAAAAGAGAGATAGGATGAGGCAACACCGATACCAAGAACGGAAGGTTGTACCCGTCTCGAAAGATATCTCAGTCTTCGACATATACGTATACCCATCTTGCCTTAAATTATAAATACATTTATCTTTATACCATACTGTCTACAGTATCCACACTGTCCTTATGCTTACTTGCTACATAACACTACTCTGTTCTATTTTCAGAATACTGTTTATGGACGATGTTCTCCGCGAGGCAGGCAAATTGTACGATTATCCGCCTCGCGTCAAGTCGCGCCCGTGGCAAGACTAAGTTCCGGTCTACGCCCTGGCTCAACCCAAAATAAATCGAACCGAGTATAGTACGAGGGTGATTACGTTTAAAAAGCAAGAGAAAAGTTAAAAAAAAAAAGCGAGAGAGAGAAAAGTTTAAAAGGGAAACAAGAGAGTGAGAAAGAGTCGTCTGTTTCCCATCCGCTCTGAGTGCTGCCCATCGGGAGACTGGAATTTATTTACTGTATTTATTTTATATTTTTTTTTATGATCCTATTTTCTCAAACACATGAACTTAAAAAATTCCGGGCTGTTTAATTAATTTATTTTTTATTCATTCGCGACTATAGATCTCAAGGGATGAAGCTGTTAACTTGCAAAGGAGACTTGTAATTTTTTACCACAGCCTTTGAGTAAAGAGGAGATGCAGCTTAAAGTTATGCGGTTTAATATCAATATTATTATTATTTTTATTATCATCATCAGCACATTCCCCCGAGGCACGCAGAGACGAGATGAGGAGACCGCTGAGAACAGCTCGTAAAAATTCATCGAAAACTCTTGGTCGAGGCCGTTATTCGCGTGCCATAATTGCTTGAGGAAAGAAGCGATTCGCGAAAATTTATTGGTAAGACGAGAGCAAAAAGAGGAGAGTAAAAAATGCTAATAAAAAGGGAGGACAATATGTACATATAAAATTTATAAAACAAAAAAAAAACAGAGAGTGAGAGGATAGAAGGATACGACAGAGGTTTCCATCTGTATTTGGCGTATTACATGGTCATACAACACCCAACATAATCACGATATCGTACGATACATCGATCTACTCACCAGCTACACGCTTTGAGGAGGACGTCATGTGCATGCCAATATACGCAGTTACATTACATATGTATAATACACTCAAATATATATATATATATATATTGTATGGACACGTGTGTATGCGCATGACAGGTCGTCGTCTGCGATCGGTTGGTCTACCAAGCGAGGATAATGTATACGTGAATAGCATTCGGCTGTTGACGATTCCTAATCCCCATGTAAATTCAATTCAAGCCTAACATTGCATTAACACATTCTGTCTTTGTATGTATGACTATCCTATAAATGACTATTAATATGTAGTCTTAAGACTACTGCATATAGACGAGATCGATTAGGTTTAGGAGCCGAGTCTTAGTAGAAGAGATTATATGATGCTGTCGAAAATGCAATAGCAATTTACAGTAGTCTATATATCTCGATGCGGATTTTCCATTGAAAGCTACACTATAGGGATGGAACTGGAAGGATGAGATGAGTATTACGTAGACAAAGAGACGATAGGCAAGACGTAGTAGTCAAAAGCATTTGGCACAGCGATATAATGATTCACCCGCGTCAGCATCTGCCTGCAGTTCTAGTCTACTGATGGAGTTTGTCGAGTGTCCTCGGTTGTTTCGTCACAGCTGGCAGTAGTATGTTATACGTATGTTGATGTTGATTCATTGAATATACGACTGCGGGTAGGCGAGGGTGTTTGACGGAAACAAGAGAGCTAAGAAGCACATACGCGATTATATTTATTTATTAATCGTTAAATTCTTTTGAATTGTATATTGTATATTGGTGATTATTTCATTCTTTGTATTGAGCAATAAGCCTTTGACAATATGTTTACGCTATCTAAATTTAATGAAAATAATTTAAGTGTCACGTATTGCTGTTGATAAAGAGCAAAAGTTGGACAAAAAAAATTACAAAGTTAAAAGGAAAAAAAAAAATTTTTTTATAGTTGTGCTGAAGGTCGCACACTTTCCACAGTGTAAATACTTATCGTCAGAGTGAGTTAATGCATTTTCATGCTGACTCTGGAGGCGTTTTATATTATATTAAATGCATTTTTAAAGAGTGCTTAAGTAAAATAGATTCTAAAGGTTACTTTATTTCTTTCTTTACGTTCATATTTTTTTTTTTATCTATTCAAATTATACGTGTAACAAGGTGTACAAAGATACAATAGCAGGCAGAAATAAAAATTCATACTTATGTAAATGAAATTTAAAAAATTGCGTGTCAGAAATAATTGACTAATTTT
This sequence comes from Microplitis demolitor, assembly GCF_026212275.2. Classification (NCBI taxonomy): domain Eukaryota; kingdom Metazoa; phylum Arthropoda; class Insecta; order Hymenoptera; family Braconidae; genus Microplitis; species Microplitis demolitor. The sequence continues at coordinate 5,640,039 of NC_068547.1, read as the reverse complement.
AAAAAACTAATTAGAAATAATTGAATGTAAATTGAAATTACTTAATTGAATATATGATTGCATTGGTATACATATATATATATATATATATATATATATATATATATATATACAGTAGTTAGTGAGAAGACTTTTCTGAAAGAGTCTACTGTACATAAAATGAAAGAGGAAGAGAATTAACGAGAATTAAAAAAAACGCCTCTATCGAGTTTATATATATATACGGTATAAAGTGTTATATATTTATGTGTATATATATAAGCAGAAAGAGATGATGGCCATATCGGGATTACGCCGAAGCGTTCAATTATGATAAATCGTTATGTCCATCCAGACGGTCATATAATCTATTATATGCCCGATAATTAATATAAGATACGCCGGTATCACATCAAGCTGTATTATAGAGCTGCGTATATGCAAATCCGGAGAGAGACGGTTACAATCCACGGCAGTCATGGATAAAAGTCGAGTCATGCAAGGATATGATGATCATCATGCGATGATGATAATAATGTTTCTGATGGTAATGACGCTGCAAGTGCTGATAATGGAAACGATAATTATAATACCCTAGAGTTAAATCTTCAATAATCCGCCTCTCTCTCTCTTTTCTCGCGAAAACTTTCACAGATATTAATATTTACAGCTTCCTATTAAATGTGACTCAGAACTAAAGACTTTTCACTTGCTCTCTCGAGGTTTTATTGTCGTCGACGCTGTTCAAAATGAATGGTATTAAATTATTTTAAAAATTTAGATAACCCATAACCCATATGAAATAAAATAGATGAGATGCTGCTGCTACTGACGACTTACGACTAGAATGCCGACGAATTTCACTACTTTTTAATTTAAATCGTCGAGTCCATCTGGCACGAGCAGCACTTTCGAGAAAATTTATATGTGCCAGGGTGAAAAGCGATGGGACACAATGCGCGCGAGGGTGGTTAGAATAGAGAAGAGTCCTTTGGTGTAGTAGATATAGATATATATTATAGAGAATAGAAGGATGCCTAGAAGAAATAAAGATGGTAATATAGCATTCGCTGTCTTGTGCCACGTGCCCGTACACTCGGTACGTACACAGTAGTCCCTATCTTCTCTATTCCTTTCTACTACTCTCCTTTAACGTCCTATATATATATATATAGACGTACGACGTATATAACCCTCTTTCTACTTCCCTGGGTATTTATAACACGCGTTCATTTTCGACGCAGCTTTTCCGGATGGCCGTCACAGCTGCAAAAGCCACTGTACAGTTGGGTGAAGACGAAAAGCATCAAGAGTACCGTCCACATATATATAGATCATCAGTAAAAGAGGAAGGAAAAGAATAAAAGAGAGAAAGATTTAAACTCTCTTTTCCATTGAGCGGGCTTACGGTCGAACTAGCCAAAAGAATCGATACCTAATGCTCTCTGGTTCAACCGTCGCCTTCAAGAGCTTTACCCGCCTAAAGGGTGTACATCTCTATCTTCTTTCAAGTCCAGATATTTTCCCGTACTAAAACCCACCCCTGATGTTTTCTTCCAATGTCGCGGAAAAGCATTACTTTCAGCAAGTAAATATCGATCGATTTATTCTTTCTGTCTCTGCTGAAATCCATGGAAATTGACGATTTGCGAGCTAAGTCATGACGACAACTATCTACGGCAACCAGGGATAACTAGTCTCGTATCCTATCGCTGTACGTCGTCGTAGGCAATGAAGAAAGCGAAACTTTATTTCATGCAAATTTCTTCTCAATAAAGTTAAGACGGCAACATCACACACGTGAGACACACAAAGTATATAAAGTCTTAAGGGACTAATTCAGTCAGTCTCTTGTGCTGCAGTGCAGCGCCCTGTGTATGTGATCATCAGCAAAGACGCCGACGATGACGACGACGACGACGTGCACGAGGAGTCAAGTTAGAATAGTTGAGATGGGACCTCGGAATCGATCGTCGCACGTGCCGACCTACGTGTTCGTTCAACTCGTTCCATTCTCTTTATACTTTGTACACTTGTCTCACTCTCTCATCCTCTTTTTTTTTATTTCACTCCCTCATCGCTCCCTCAGTCACTCGCTTCATACTCTCGCCGTATTGCCATCGAGTGAAAATTCTCGTTACTGAAAGGGAAAAAAAAAAAAGAAAAAAAAACTGCAAACTCCATTTGCGATACGACGACGACGATGAAACTGAGGGGTAGCAATGTGTGTAGTGATGATGATGAGATAGAGTATAACCTAGACGAGACGCTCTAGAAATTTACGGGCCGAAAATGTCGAGACACTCGAGAACTAAGACGATGAGCAACTTTACGACGTGGTCTCTTGTATATACTTTCTTGCTTGATACGACAACAGCAACCAGCCAACCAGCCAGCCTGTGGTTTAAGTGAAAGATGTGAGCGAGAAGATTGTGGTTTACGAGCTTGAGCTTTTTCATTCGCTACACTCAGTGTCCCCGTTCACAAACCGCAGACGAAAAAAACAAGAGAAAGAATAATAAAACGACGGAAAAAAAAGAATGAGTAGTAAAAAAAAAAAAAACAAGAAAAAAAAAAGGGGAAAATGAGGACGGAAAATAAAGAGAAAATCGCAGGATCATTAGTCAGATCCAGTGCATCCTTCAATTCCCTTTTCAGCGCCATTTAAATGCCAAGTATCGATTCTCGCCCGAGCACTGCCGTTGAAACCATACCGTACCACCATACTTTTATACCTTCATCTCTACCCTCCAATACGCGATCAGCCATTTTTCTTCCTATCAGTCTGCTCTCACTTTAACATTTTTCTCTCCTCCGCCTTCTTCTTCGCCCACTTCTCCTCCCCCTCTTTCTCCTCTTCGTTTCCATATTCCGTTCTGTCATTGTGCGCCCTTGATTGAACCCGCGGAAGCCCTGCCACCCGTCATTCAACTCGCGTGACTCTTTTTTCTCGCAACTCACGGTGAAACACACTCACCTCGACCAGAGAAATCAGAAACCGCAAACAACAAACCATTGGAAAGCCTGAATACGGCTCTCGTATTTCTTGTAACGTCTATTAACCCACTGTTGCTGCTGCTGATATTACTTTACTCGCGCTTTGTGTACATACACATTACATGCATGTATATTATATATTATACATTATACATAACATAAGTAAGTATATCAACAACATCAGTTACGACTAACAGCTCTTTTAAATGTGTTCATAACATTCAAAAATTATCCATAGAGGTTGTGATTTTGAACTAATGCCACACAGTTGATTACCGGTAATTTCCTTCCCTCCTTTAAAACCCCTCGCCCTCTCTCGGGTCTACGTGGGCGTGAACCAAATCATATGGTGAATAATTTTGCTTCCAAGCATGGCTATTACCTCCAGGATACGAGGATAGCTTCATACCCGGTGAAAATTGCTCCTTTCGTTCGAGACACGCTGAATAAAATATAAAAAAGCCTTACATATATAAATATTAAAAAATAACTAAAAAGACACACACATATCTATGAAAAATTACGGATAAAGGAGAGTCCCTTTTTATTTGGTGCGTGTATATAATATCGTATATGCGTCTCCATAATCCGGGCGGGCAGAACAACACACAAGGGATAGAGAGACATTGCGTGCGTCTTTAGGACGTATTGAGTGAATATATATATACATATATATGAATACATAAACGTATGTATTATATGTACATATGTATGTCGGGAGACGAACGGATGGATAGGCGGAGCCAACAAGATCCACGGGCTTTGACTCTTTTACTTGTCTTTCTCTTTGGACACACGTCTTCTTCGAATACCGAGTACATACACCCGCGCTGTTTGTATTCCGTGGTATAACTGTATTTTCTCGCTGGCCCGCATTACTTGTTTCTCAATACTGTGCTGTGTATATAAATATATATAGATAGATGTATATATGTATACATATAGCCGTATAGGAAAAGTATCTGTGTAGAAGAAAGTTTTTGAACGCTTTCAAAATTTATTCACGGGCACTTTTACCTATACATATATACATAGATACACCTTTGTGATCTCATTTTACACTTAACTTTACTTTACTTAATATATATTTATATATTAGCTCCATTCTCTCTTGTACATATTTACTAATTTTTATTCATTTTGTACGGTACGTTAGTTACTACTTTGCAATTATTATTCTCGAGATAATATTCCTCAAAGTGTATATCAAATCTATATAAGGTAAAGAGTTAGAGGCTACGAGGTACGAGCAACGCTGCGGTATTATGTAGGATCGAGTAGAGAGCAAGAGAGTGAGTACACGGTATATACATATATATGTAGTATTATATACAAAGTCTTGGTCTTGTTGCGTTGTTTTCTTCTGGCAAGAGTAACGAGAGAGAGAAGTCAAGCGGACTAATGTTCTCGGCTCGACTAGTAGAAAAGATACATCTTAGCCACGACCATGTTGCCACGTCTTGTGACGGTCATCCTTGACGTCCTTCAGTCTTAAAAAATAAATAAAACACTCTCTCATCTACGAGGCCTCTTGTCACCATAAATTTTACTATTAAATCTATAAATTTAAATCTGTATAAAATTATACAAGAATATATATGCATATATCAAAGTACAACTTGCAGAGCCGTTTGATTGAAGGGATGAGGAGGATGATTATTTAAAAGGAATAAAAGGGGACCCACCAATGCAAGTCCCACGGGGGCCTGATCTCCCAAGTTCTTCTTAAAATACCACGTTGCCACACCTCGGTAGACCCCGTGTAAACAAGACGTGACCAAGCAGTTCCGCACGTTTCGGGTAACTAAACGTGGTTGGCACTCGAATTACCTCAACGCTTGTATTATTTTCTTTACCTCTACTACACGTACCACCAAAATATAACTGACGTATAAAAAATATCCACAGAAGCTGACCACTTCAATTTTTATAATAAATATATACATAAATTACGTAAACGAATGAGCTTTAAGATATGCTAAGTATGCATGTAGTGTGTAATGAAGTTAAGAGTGTAAACACTTCCTGGGATCCTTGGCATTCTTATGGATTCCTCTGGGTTTCCGTCTTTTAATGCAATCCTACAGCTGTCAGTGTACTCGATTACTCGTCTTATGAGTCTTCAAAGCTACCTCAGCAGCATTCAGCTGCATATATAACATCCACCTATACATATGTACATATATACATATATACTCATATTACTCTGGGCAAAGAAGGTGTGAGACGACGAAATGGTTACTCAACGGTGGTCATAACTTTTTTTCCCCCAAGCGAAATTGCTGCGCTTGACAATATGGAATTGCTTGGTTGCTTGGTGTGCCAGCACATAACATCAGCCATGTTGCCGTTCTTGAGTGTACTACAACCTCTACCTCTACCTCTGCCTCTTTGCTCTCAGTCTTAGCTGCTCCAACTTGGCCTTCTCTTCTCATACTTGTACTGCTCAATACGATACGAGTACGAGTATTATATTGGAACCACAAAGACTCGAATAACGGCCCGCCAAGGGCCAGCCGGTAGCCGTATTATGTAGTTTGACCGGCAAACAGTGATACTGGTAGCTGTACTACCAGTAGCAGTACCAATAATACAAGCCGTAGAATAAGAAGCTGTAGTATTTCTCCTCTCCCGGTAAACTTATGTGACATGATGACGTAGAACCCTTGGCAATAAGAACCAAAGGGACGCATTTGCTAATCTCTCGCCTATACTTTGTTCTTTTTTTCTCTCCACTCTCATTACTTTGTACGACGCTGCTGCTGTCGTCTTTAACTTTTTTCTTCTATGGCCACGAGAATAAGGCTTTCGTGGAAACCCCTCCGTGCCTTTCTCGTGAGGGTTTGACTGCTATATATAATAATAATAATAGTATACGCCGTAGATCTACTCGTCGCGTCAAAGAATCCATATAATACATAACGAAGTAAGTCTATGAGGAGCATATTTATCCATGCATCGCTAAAACATAAATATATATAACACTATGCCATACAATGTGTATGTAAATAACACTAGGATGCTTAACGATCGATCAATTTTAATAAACTAACTTTTACGGTCTGTGGTTACGGGTCTTCTTCGGACACACACCGTTTTTCGGCGGGGCTACAACCTCTTTACTGCTCTCTTTCTCTCCATTACTACCGGTTCTTCGCGTCCTCGCTCGACGAAACAAAGGCCGTTTCAAGGTTGTCGAGAATAAAAAATAAAAGAAAAAGAAATGAGCAAATGAAAAGAAGAAATATTAAAAAAAAAAAAAAATCAACACGAGATCATTACGAAAACGATTTCAGACAACTATTAATGTGAGCCTATACAAATAAACATTTGTTTGTTTCTATTTAATGTCATATCTCGTCTTTTAATAATAATTCTACCAGACTTAGTATGTATGTTTATAATACCCCGTGACGAGTCTTTTCCGGTGTCACGCGATATCCAGGATCGCTGTAACACGTAGAGTAGATTGAACGACTCGACGATGTCGAATACAAGGCTTTTAAAATGCCCGACATCGTACTCCAAACGAATTAAATCCATTTCCTTGCTCTCAACAACAACCGACCAGGCTGGCATGCTTCTTCATTTGTACTACTTTTATTGCTACTACTACTACTACTACTACTACTACTACTAATATTACGCCTACTACAGCAAACTACAATGCACTATATATAGATATACGTGCGGAGGTTCGTGACCAAGACAAGGTCTCCATGGATTTCCGAAATCTCCGAATAAAAGGCAGGATTGAAAAGAAATACGGAACTAGAGGAGAAAAAGTAAAAAAGGAAAAAGAATTTTATCGTCTTGTTCGTTTTCCTTTCAACGTCCCAGTTTATATTATATTATATATTATTGTATTATGTGATATATGTATATGAAAAGGGGGGTGTCGTATGTATATTTAAAATTAAAATTATACGGACGTAATTAACTTAAGACATTAATTGCTCGGGCACACGTCATCGCTTTAGTTAACACGAAAGAAAATAAATGATAACAAGGTTGCGTTGTTATCAATGTGTTTTCACAATTATATTTTTTTAAAATGTGCATGCGTGCGGGAAAAATAATAAACAAGATATGGATGTGAATTTAAAGTATAAACACAAATATAAATACAAAATGGAGTTATCCTTGATAGCCAACAAGGAAAGAAAATTCCTGTCGCATCGGAATCGATTTTCGGTCTTCTGGAGAGTTAGTGCGGAGCACTCAGCTCACATTTTTTGGGCTAAGGTCCAAGAGTGCACTCGTCGATCCAGCTTTTAAAGTCCGCGGCAAGAACTGTACATTTTCTCGGACATTATGATGGAGAAAGGAGCAGGGGAGCAAAAATATACGATATAGATGCTGGGTTAACAAACAACAATAATAATAATAGTGATAGTAGGAAGAGTGAGTGAAAAGAGATGAGCTGAGAGAAACAGATACAGGAATGAAAGCGAGGGATCCATGAAAATTCGATGCGCTACGGTAAATACTTAGTAATTACTCTTCGAAGTCGTTAAGCCTGGATCTGGCTTAATTTACGGTTGGTCTTTACGCAACCGGTGCGATGTTTGTTACCGAGTAGAGTTGAGTGCGCACAGCCGAGGACACGCGCACATTCGATTATATATTCACGCGATGAAAGCCTATCTTTCTCTACTGTACACTACTCTGAGTAGTCAGTGCCCTGTAGGATTATCAAATATCTAGAGATCCGTTGCCTCCTTTTCCATATCACCTCCAGCTCCAGTTTCAGTTCCAGCTTGTGCTCCTCCTCCACTTACTTTAGTTTCGCCTCAACCTCTACCGTCTCCATCATTTCTTTTCTCTTGGGTATTTTCGTTATCACCAGATCGTTGAGATTTCCGTTTTAAAAAATCCAGAGAAATTTTACTAGTCACTTTTACGTCAAGCTGTGTGTCATAAAAAAATAATAAAAGAAACTAAGATGAAAAGAGAAAAACAAAAAGGAAAAACATATTTAAGTCAGCAAGACCTCAAGAGAGACAAAGAGAATTTTCAGTTGCAATTCGCATTGGCCCGTACGTTTTACGCTTCGTTACAGGAGACCGGATAGGTAGAACGGGAATCGTGCAAAGATTTTACGATGCCAGCTCGTAAGCCGATACTTTAGGGATTCCTCTCCTTGCTGCTATTTCTTTTTTTTTTACTTTTTACAGTTCAAACTTACTCCCCCGCAGGGAGAGACACCGAAAATGCAAAAGGAAAAATAAATAAAATAAAATAAAATAAAGCAAAGCCTGAAGTGGTTACGCCACTGAGAGAATTTATCGAAAGAACCGAGTCTCGATCATTGAAACCACAATTATTTGTATTATATTAAGATCGAACGATTGTATTTTAAACGGCCTGGCTTTATAATACTAAAACTAAATTCGTAGTAGTATTGTAACAGCTGCGTTTAAATTTGCCGGCATGCAGACCCGCTAGTTGTAAAATAAAAAAAAAAATTGCCCCGCATCGCGTGACTCGATTATGAATCGACAATATGTTTGTAATAATAAAAGAACTATCACCGAAGATCGACTTGTTTACCAACCAAACCATCTACAACTATTGCTCTGCACGCACACACTCTAGAGCAATACAGCCTCTTTCATTTCCAATTAAGAGCTTATTATTATCCCTCATTATTCTCATACATTTACCTACAATAGTAATAATAACAATAATAATAATAATAATAATAATAATAATAATAATAACAAAAAATATAAAAATAATTATAATTATATGTAAGTATAAATAAAATCCTCATCTTACCACTAATACGTCTCATATCGACGAGTCAGAATCCCGTCGCCGTAACGGCTCTCGGATCTCCTCTCAAGAGCAACAAGACAGCAGTTATTGCCAGTAAACACCATACCCAATAAAATATATTTCAGTGCCAACTATCACCTGCTTTTATGTAAAATATTATTTTTTATAACACGAGTGTACGCCATCCCTTCACCCTCTGCTACGATCGCCTTCAAATTAACGACGCGGTAATGGAATTTTCCAAATACCACTACACTTTTTTTTTTATTATTACAGTTGTTACAATTAATATTATTATTATTAATTATTTAATAAACAAATAACAAATCACGAAAATAAAACCGCTGTCACATTGACAGTGCGCATCATCACCAGTTTTACCGGTGGAAATTACATCCAGATAGACAAGATGTATTATTATATATATAAATATGTATATGTGTATTAAAACTGACGGAGACGCACGTCGACACAACAGTACCACAGTCTACGTCCAACGAGTAACGTTCCGCGGATGATCCGGCAGTACTGGCTGGAGTTTAGTCCCGCGAAACGCCACCAGAGCGCTCGGGCGGGTCCATTGTCCGACGCCGTCGTGCGTATCCCCACTTAATATCTTTTTCATACAAATATATAAGTATATATTTGTGATATATGTATGTATGTATAACCGAGCGTAACTACGTATACTACGGAACCCCACTACTTTATGATGACGACGCGAATGCTCGGTACGACCACCGGTTTCCACACGCGCGCAACACAAAGAAATCAACCTATGGTAAAAAAAAAAAAAAAACTATATTTCTTTTATTATTCAAGTGGTTTTTCGTACTGATATTTTTGCTGATACAGGAAAATATAAAATCCATGAACGGGAAAAAGATGTTATCTATTTATAAATAGAGTACGAATGCCAGAAAATATTTAGCTGTGGTCTAGATGATTGCCGTGGGACAGGTAGATGTGGATTGGAGGGAATGTGAGTATTATTTATATTTTTATATGGTATGAATTGTCAAGTGGTTTTATCTTGACACCTGGATTATTTTAATATCTTTATACTTTTATAGTCCAACAACTTTAGGCGTGAAGGTCGAATCCGGCGGGCACATTGTCAGTGTGTGGGTATGGGTAATTTTTGCAATGTGTGTGTGGTATGATGTGTGGCTCGAATTGTAAACGTGTGAGTTGAATTCCCCTCTGATCGCGATGGCCTCCTGGCGATACGTTTGAACGAGATAGTGGCGGGAAAACAAATACTGGGGAGAGATTAGATAAGGCAAACCGGTGTGAAGACTAGATAAAAACGTACGTAAAGTGCAGTGAGTATTGTATGTTGTATTACCAATCCGATAGAATTAAATGGATCAGAGTGAAAAATTATTTTTTATTTCAAATAAATATTTTTATAAGAGAGAAAACAAATACTAATGATAATAATAATGATGATAATAAACAGGCGTATAAAGCAGCGCTGAAAAATTAGCTGAGATGAAAAGCAGGCCGCGAAATCTTTATAAATAATTTGCCGAGACAAATAGAGAAATTGTATGTACGAGGAACGCGACGTTAGTTGTATTGGCTGATTGGATGTTGGGGCTTTGGTACAATAGCTCTAATTAACATCAATTACGAGCGTGTTTTAAGCCAGCAGAAGAGAGAACACGAGCGATGTTGATCTGGTGTTTAGTAAGAGAGCGACTGAGTCGGGGCTTGTTTAAACGTGACCACTGAAAGACCAAACCAGGACTCGTACGAGCTTTGTGATGCTATTAACCAGTGATATATCGCAACTCAAATGCACTTTGTTCAACCCCTGATAGACGTCAATTGGTTAATCCTCTTTCACTTTATTTTTTTAATATTGTTATACGTCCCCTGTCCTCTTGTCTACATCACATACATCATGCATATGACAACAGCAAAGACTTCCGTACTTGTATTCTGTTTGCTATCCAGCCTCCTATCCTCTCATTCACAAGAATAAATAATGAGGCGTTAATTACAAGTCGTTTTCGCAGTCAAACGCGATAAAAACAAAAAAAAAAATAAATAAATGAGTGAAAAGGTAGCACGAGTGTCAGAGCCCTCAGATGGAAATTGACAAAAAAAAGTAAACAGAACGGAGTAGAAAAAAGATAAAAATATGAGTAAAGAGTGTCCTTGGCCAGGTGTAACTACATCGAGGAGGTTCATCGCGGTGATGGGTGCGCACCCTTGTTGACTGTCGACAGTTGTCGTTAAAGTCAGAGCTTTGTAGCCATTCCGGGTCCCTCGCGGGGTAGGTTGCAGTCAAGTATCAACAGCTTGGAGCGTGTACCCATGGCAGCACGCCCGATGCTGTAGAGTAAGGGGTGTCACCATAGCAACAGACCGCGGTTTTTCCTCCTACACCTCCCACTCGGCCTTTCTCCAATTCTCAACGTCCACCTTCTCATGAACGCACACACTCAGACACATACACACTCTTTATTACTTTCTTTCTATTTAGCTTTCTCTACTACTCCCTTACTCTTAGCTCTCCTCCTATTTACTCTCTCGTAAATTCTACTACAATCGGCATCCCTGTTTTCTCATTCTCTAGTCTAGTGTGCAGTCACTACTACGAGGTAGTACGTCGTTCACTCACCGGTATTTATAAAAGCTGCAGCAGCAGTAGCAGCAGCAGCACGAGGTCTGGCGCGTACAACAACACCGGGGTCATCCGTGCGGTCTTCCTTCTTCGGTAGGACGTCGTGATCGTCGAATTGCCACCAACAGTTGCTGGACAAACCTCTACACCAACTGAACTGGACTATGGACTTGTACAAACAACGAGGCTCGTTGTTGTGTTGTTGTACTTGTACTGTAACTGAACAACGCGCATCTAACCGCACCAGCTTACCAGCAATATTGTTGACGTTGACTCAAAAATTATAAATTACACTCGCTATCAAAACTTAAATAAATAAAATAACAAAAGGAAAAACAAAATAAAAATAACTAAAAACTGGGGAGACTATTAAATGGTGTACGAAAGATAAAAATGAGCCACACAGGAGACACGTCCGCGGCCACAAACGTCGCGACTAGGTCTCTCTTTCTCTAACTTTCTTTGACTATGCGCTCCCTCGTATACGTACATACACTAGCTCATTTTCTCGCTTCTCTCCCCTTGCCACCGAGTCTCTCTTTATTCAGCACCCCCTCTGACTTACGGAATATCGATTGTGTACTGGCACTGGCACTGCTGGTGGTCTCGCAGCCTGTCGCGGCACCCGGGCTCCCACTCATCTACCCACTGCCACCACGTATGCGCCATTTTGCAGAAAACTTTCCCGGTCAAAGTAGTAGTACCTCCACTACTATGCCCCGCTATTATATACAATTTTACTCCACATCATCAAGATCCATCCACACTGCTGCTGGATCTCCTTTCAGACGCAGAGGGCAATCAGAGTACCAAGATCACGATGACGAGGACATGATATGATGCGCTGATCACCTCGATTGGATCTTCTCTCAACTCTGTAACAAATGACGGAGACGGGTGGAACGAGAGAAATTGCTTAGTTGGGAAAATTCACATAATACATATATATTATACACATATATTTGATCCCACACTTTAGGTTATTGGATACACCTCATGCGCAGAAACCCTCAGTCTCAGCAGTCACAAATGTGTATACAAATATATGTTATATTGTTATTATTATTATATTTATTAATATAGATGTATGAGAAACTTGCTCGATAAATTTTATTTACGAGTTAGTTATTATTATTATTGTTACAATAATAATGTATATGAACATGTATAGTATAAATAAATAATGCTGATAATACTTAATAAAATAATAACACAACAGGTTTCTCGCGATAATTGAAAATAATTTATACGCGGAGATTAAATCAACTTGGAGATGAGTTTGATAATGGAATTAGTGCGTCCTAATAGACCAGCACTTCTTGCGTTTGTTGATAAGGAGATTACTTATGGATGGGGAGTTATTCCTCGTTTGATATTCATGCTGTCTACGATTATTTTAGCGTGAAATATCAATCACGATGCTGAGATAAGCCGATGCTACCGTTTCTTACGTAATCCCTTGCGGTAGCCTTTGCCAAACCACCCGGGATTTTTAGCGGTCGCAGCGGGAGCTGAAGCGTCATCAGTTTCAGTTATTATTTGTTCGATATTGCTTTCATTTTCAGTATCGATAGCGGCGACTTCGCTTGGCACTTGGTCGTTGCCGTCGAGCTGGTAAAATAGACAAACTGGCGAGCGCTCGTTCTCCATACAAAACCCACACGCTGGTTTGGGTTCAGGCTCTTTTATTTTTTCCTGCTTCAGCGTCGCCGGCTGTATGAACGGATAGTAAAGCAATGGCGTCATCTGAGGATAGAAAAACATCGAGGGAAATGGCAAGCCCATGGATAGGAATGGTAATGCTGTGAAAAATGGCGCCGAGTAGGCGGTTAATTGTTCAGCAAGTCCAATCGGCGATGTGCAGTCTTCTTCCGTTTTTGGTATTGTTTCATCTTCATCATCATCATCATCATCATCATCATCATCTTTATCTTTATTTTTATCTTTATGTGAACTTATAATCTCGTCCGCATCTTCATTTACTTCCAAAGACTTATCACTACAACTTAAAGCTACTGGAGGCTCTTCTAAACACGGTTGTGATGTCGTGCTAAGCTCATTGGGTTGCAGTCTTATAGCATGGTAAAAGATTGGATCTTTTGACCTATTGTATTGTGGAATTTCTAATCCTAAGTGGTTCATAACCCTTGTCATAACATCGTCACAACGTCCATTTATCTTAAGCGTAGCATTCTCATCTTTAGGAGTCCACTGGAGATTGACAATATATAGTGAGCCTCGTTTGTGTACCGGCCTGTCCATTTGCCACAGCCACGGATATTTTTTTAATACCTTGAGACTTGAACCAAGACACAGTATTACGTCAGCTTGTTTAGACGCCCGACTAGCACCATTCCAGTTTATCGGCCACGGTAAATTACCCCTCTCACCAAAATGCACTATCGAATCTTGCAGAACAGAATTACATTTATGACACATCCTGCCAGTGCCGTGTGAATATCTCGCCGTTTTTTCCGTCACATCAAAGAGTCGCCAGTACTCACGTGACGGTTTACAATTCCGACATACCTCCACGTACATATTCCCATGAACTTCAGATAATGATGTTCGTGGTATACCACTGCGTAGATGAAGTCCATCACAATTTTGCGATACTATATACTTAAGAATATTGGCTTTGTATAGTGCATACAACGCCATATGTGTGACTGTTGGTTCCGCCAAACTGAGATCATGATTCCTGTAGCAAAAATAATTATTATTTAAAATCTTATTATTGCGCTAATGGAAATTCTAATACTTACCCGATGTCTTTACCCTGTTGCATGCGTGTCCAGACGCCATTAGTGCCACGATAATCGGGAATAGAAGCTGCCGTACTTATTCCAGCACCCGTATAAACAGTTAACGTCGTTGCTCTGCTGATTGCGGCTGCCAGTCTCATACATTTTTCTTCCAAAACGTCTACGGGATCTTCAACTTCTTCTAGTCTTGCTTTTACTTTATCTCTTTTCTTTTGCCTGGAAATATTTACAGTAAAAAAATATTTTAGTGTCCTGATCAATGAATTCAGTCGGTATTCATTTAATATTGGGCACTTTGTTCAAAAACTTGTTTAAGTCTTAGCTAATAAGAATTGATAAAAAAAAATTTAATTCAAATTATTAATATTATGTTTTTTTTAAAGATCATTTTCTTATGAACTTCGATAAATTATTATATAAATTGTTTTTACAGGCTTCAATAAAAATGTCTTAGATAATATTTTATATTTACTTTTAATATAATCCTGTCAATTTTATTGGATCTTGTAAAGCCAATTAATTATTTGAAACATTTTATTGTACTTTATTAATATATAAATCAAAATTTATTTGATTATTTAAATAGAGTCATTACGTACATTTTTCACTATTGCGTTGATTGTTAATAATTATTGACAAAGTTTTTTAAATATGAGTGTGAATGTAGCTGACAACTGGCAATTTTTAAAATTTTTGAATTAATACATAAAATTAGAGTAAAATAAAAATTTGATGATAATAAAATTAGTCAGTGTCTAATTATTATTTGATTTTTGTTAAAAATGATAATTTCAAAAAAAAAATATTTCAAAAAATGAATTGTTAAAAAAAAAGTTTAAGCATGCGTTTTTCGATAATTAAAAAAATGATCCTGAAGTTATCAGACAATTAATAATTTTCGGATTTTTTTTTTCAACAATTTAATTAAAAAAAAAGAAAGAAACTATAAAAAAGCACGTGTAGAAATTGTAATAAGCTGTAGGTGCAATTGTTTTAAAGATTTTTTTTTATTATTTATCATTTTGAAAAAACCCCGAAAATTATTAGACGTCAGCCAACTTCAGTATCTTAAAATAAACATGAGTGTGAATGTAGCAGACATCAGACAAATTTAAAATTATAAATAGAGTAAATGATTAATAAATTAAAATTAAAAAAAATTGCGCATTTAAAAAATTTTCAAACTGATAAGTGCATTTTTTATAAATATTATTTTTCTAATTATTTACTCTATTTATAGTTTTAAATTTGTCTGATGTCTGCTACATCCACACTCATATATAAACCCGATTTTCAAAAACTGGCTTTTATTATTCATAAATTGTCACATATCTGCTACATTTACACTCATTTTTAAAATGACATACCTCAAATTAACCTCTTTGACAATATCGCCACAGGAAGACAAGAGTTCTAATTCTTCAGGAGTTCTATTCACTTCAGATTTATTAAGAATAGCCGCTACCTAATAAAAAAATAAATAAATAATTAAAATAAGAAAACAATAAAAATAACTGCAATCAGTCATAATTTATTGACATAAAAAAATAAAATTAGTCATTTTAGTTATAATTTATAACCAATAAATAATATAATATTACCTTTTTTAAAGTGGCAACTCGTTCATCTTTAACTTTAAGAGGTTTCAATGTAACCGAGCGTCTTCTCAATAGAAATTTATCGGTGGTACTTTCCTCCATCTTTAATCAAAGGCAATTTGAGAATACCAAGAGCGTCTTGAAATATCCATCGACGAGGACAATTGACGTAAAAAAATCAAATTAAATAATACCCATGATAACGACATTTTTATTATGCTCCAATAAATTTTATTTATCGGCACATATCACATTGTGTTTAGCACAAAATTTTATTGTTTTATTGCTATTAGTCAAGCATTTTAGAATTATATAGATATATATAGATTTAACTAGACTTAAATATGTGTGGTCAGGTGGGTAATTACTGTTTTGAATACTATCACTTTATCCCAGGTACCAACTATATGTTCCGTGTACTGAGATTTTGTTATTCAACGGTCACTCCCCTTTTATAAATATTCTTTCTTCATACTAATTAAGGAAACGATTGTAATCAATGATAATCACTGTATGTTTTGTTTTGTAACTTTGACAAGCTCAAGTTTATAGATTTTAATTCGCGTCTGCTTACATGATATTTGTAATCGTTTTCGTTTGCTTTCATTATCCGCGAATGGCAAGTCGTACTTTTGAATCTTAAATCTTTCCCGCCAGATGACGTCGTGGTCTATTAAGCGCGGGAAAATTTTCGTAAATTTAAATTTACTGATGAGTGAACTTTTTAACCCAAATATCTTTCAGATTTTCGAATTAAAAAATTAATGGCCAGTTCAAAATTTATTAATGTAAATGTAGCAGGCATGAGACAATTTATAAATTTGAATTAAATAAATAAATAAATTAATTAATTAATTAATTAATTAAAGTAATGAAATTTAAAAAAACGCGAGTATGGATTTTGCATTTATCTAAAGACTCATTTTTTAATTCATATAAAAATTTTGGAATTTTTTTAACAAATCAATTACAAAAAAAAAAAAAACTAAAAATATGCTCATGTAGAAAATTAAAAAAACTACAGGTGCAATTTTTTTAAATATTTTTTTTTTTGTAATTTATAGTTTAAAAATTATTAAACGTCGGCTAACTTTAGTATCGCAAATCCAGACTTTTTTTTTCATTTTTTTGGTTTTTAAATAAAATAAATTGTGAATTTAACGCGGAAGTATTTAACAAAATTAAAGTAAACCGGTCATTGTACTTTTTATTCCACGTACGTGTCCTTCACCTGTACAAAATACTTTTTGTTTTACATTTCAAACCTTTCGCTTGACTTTTTAGCCCTTCAAAATAATTACAGTAAAATTCCTATCAATCTGTATTTATTTTTACTTTAAACTGTATTTAAAAAAAAATTTATCGGGAAGTAAAAGCAATAAAAGTTTATTTAATTACAAAAATTTATTAACGTTTTATTGTTTTAATTACAGAAATAATCAAGTTATATTTATAATACATAAACAACAAGCGATAATAATAAATATATACATAGAGTTGATGTAAATAAAATTTAAAGAGTACAAAAGATCAACGGATGTAAAAAATTTTAAAAATAATTTTTATATCAGGTACTTATTTTTGAAATTTACATTATATTATTATTTTCATATATTTTTCAATCTAATCTATAGATTATTTGTTTAAATGATAACACAGTTATTGATTCACATGATTTCTAAAATTCATTTGATTAAACTCGACATCATTTGATAATAATAATTATCTACATCAAGGTTCACTAATAATAAAAATAATTAATATAATAATTTATATTTATACTTAAAATCAGGGGAAATATTTACACTGATTGATTATTATTGCTGTCTTGCTCTCTTATAAAAGAGACAATCTTAATAAATATATATATTTGCATTAAATATATGATGAGAGCTTTTATTTTTATTATTCATCGGCACTTACACTGTTACCCAACGTGGTATCAGTTTCCGCATCATCACAAATTTTTCTATTAGAATATCGGCGCTCGATGAAACAAAACGCCGCAGTTCCAAATACCATAGACACTATCAGAATAGATAATTGGGCATGCAAGCCGATGTAACTGCTGTAAACAAAGCTAATTGCTGCGGCGACTGATTGGCAAAATTTAAAAAGCGCAAATGCGGGCGCGCTCTCCTTTGCATACAAAACTCCCAAAAGCGAATAGACTTGAGTATTGAAGCAGGCGTCACCGAAACCCAGAGTAAGACTTCCAATCATTGCCAACACAGGCAAGGGTTCAATGAAACCCGTTTGATTGGTATCGCTGAATGGTGAGTCATTAGGCAAATTTAAAAGTATCGTGATGTAGGCAAAAAGAGTAACGAAAAATCCGATAACAACGACCGGCCAGCCGGTACATCGCCCAATGGTACCAGCTCTGGAAGCCAGCATTCCAAAGATAGCACCACCAACTACCTCACCAATACCAATGCAAATTCCTGATAATCCAACGAGACTCTTTCGTTTCTCACCCATGGCCTCGGTAAATCCTATACTCGATGAGTATACGCCCGAGAAAAATGTCAGTGCCAGACCGGTATAGATAAATGTCAACGACAGCAAAAGTATTTTCCGTGTCGCGAAAAGTTTCAAGGCGTCCTTGAATGCATTCCAAGCAGCAGTGCATCCTTTCTGTCCTTGGGGTTCAGGCATAGCCAGCTCTTTATCTGCAGTCGAGACACCTTCCGCTTCACCAAGTGACAGCAACAGTGGCGGCCTTCTCAAGAACGCAAGCAGTGATGTTCCTACGATTGATAAGGCTGTCAACACCCAGAAGACAAGTCTTCTCGTGTATCCTTCGATCGTTGGCTCAGTGAACATAAAATAGACGAATAAATTACCAGCAAACAATGACGACTGGAAGATTGCCCAGAAGACACCGGCATTACGTGACATGGTTTCGGAATCACTGTTCTCCGTCAAGTACTGGCCATGGCCAGTCCAAATCAGCGATCCACCGAAACCGAGAATCGCTGATGCCGTGTACAGAAATTCCGCACTTGGGCTTAAAAATGACGCTATGAAAAATGCGTAGCAACATGATCCAACGAATATTGCGACTCGTGGACCAGTTATTGATATAAATGAAGGCGCCAACCAGTTGCACACAGCAAGTGCTGCGTAAATAATTGCCAAACTTGTGTAACCGTCCCCACTAAAGCTAGAGTCTTCATTCTTAATACTTTCCAGGACCGTTTTCTGAAATTATAAATAAATAAATCAATATTATAATAATATATTAATCAGATAGTTTACATATTAATATTATTGTGTAATTATTCTAGAATCGTGTCATTGACGATTTTATTTTATTTTAATGCCAGCAACTAATAAATTAAGAACATATTACATGATTATTTAAATGCCTCTGATATCTGTTAAGATTTAAAATCAAATATTTGACGAGCGAAAGGTCGACAAGTTTATTTCTTGTTTGGGGGCTCGACTACTGATCTCTATTAATATAATATTTACTTTCACCAAATGCCAGGAGGTCATTAGCTCGTTGTTTATCGCACTCTGCATTTATGTATTTACAATATATAATAATACAATACAATAATTAATATTTTTTTGCAGATAAAATTTTTATTGATACACTCTTAGGTGACCTAATTAATCGCTAGACAATTTATCTGCCTTTTGCGACTTATTATTTATATATTTATTTATGTAATAAAGAGATTGTACTCCATTGCTTAACTTTTTTTTTTTAAATTTGACATTTAAATATTTTTACCCGCCACAAATATATGCTCCCACAGCGATTTTATTATCCTGGTTAAATTACTGAGCATTTTTTAACTCAACAATAAAAAGACTGATTACAATTTCCTGCTATAAATATATTAAGTCATCAAAATAATAAAACTAGTAAAGAGATAGTTATTTATTTATTTATAGTGGGATTATGAATATATTGACAGTTGCGTATAAATGCTGCATAAATATTGTTGTGATAAAAAAAAAAGTAAAAGATAAAAGTTAAATTAAATAGCTTGTGCTAAAATGTGACCTTCAATTCGGCAGACACGTGTATTATAAACGTCATAATTCTCAGCAACATGAAATTTATCAATGATTAATATTTTACAGCAGTTTTAGGAATTATTTTAAAAGCGATAAATTATTCAAAATATTAAATATTTGATTTACAAGAATTTAAGAAATAAATTAATAATTTATTGCTTATTGTATGGGTGTCAATGTAGCAGATATACGACAATTTTTAAATTACGTATAGAAAAATTTTTAAAAATGCATGTAGTCATTTTTGAATTGTCTAAATGTGCATTTTTTTATTTTTATTTCATGAAAATTCTATTTTGTTAATTCAAACTTTTAAAAATTTTCAAATGCCCGCCAACTTTGTTGTTTAAAAAAGCTGCTGTTTTTTTTATTATTGTTATTAAAGCTTCATTAATTGTTAATGACAATCGATTAACACGTGACAAGACTGACGTCATACAAAAACAAGTGAGCAAGTAAAAATATTGTAAATAAATAAAATACGTACTTCAATATTGCCCATTGTTTGGAAGGCAGTGAAAACGAGCATGAAGCCAAAGCTCAGCATCAGGACGTTGATGAACCTTCTGTCAAACTCCATGATTGTCAATCGCTGTCAAAAAAATTAAAAAGAACCGCAACAGAAAAACTGGTGGTAAAAAATAAACAAAACAATTGGTACAAAAAATCTAAAAAATAATTAGATCAGCAAGACATTAAAGAGTTGCCGTATGTTAGCGTGTGTATTGACAATCGGCTGTGTATTTCTTTTTGAAAGGTACTCGCGGCATGTGTAAAACCACTGGGTCCAGTACCCGTATTATTATATATGTCCACCACTCTCCAAGTTCCAAGACAGACTTTAACAATAACAATAAGTAACAGCAACCACCACATAGTTGATCAAGTTGATTCCTTCGCTTCCTACTCTCTCCCGCTCTTATTTCTGCTTCTGAAAAATAAAACAAAAGTAACAGCAGAGCTGGCGGCAACAAACTGACAAGTGTGAATGTAGCAGACAGACAAATTTAAAATTATAAATAAATAGAGTAAATAATTAAGAAAAAAAATATTTATAAAAAATGCACTTATTAATTTAAAAATTTTTTAAACGCCCACTTTGTTTAAATTTTATTTTTTAAATTATTTACTCCACTTATTTATAATTTTAAATTTGTCCGTCAGCTACATTCACACTTATAACAAACTGAAGTTAGCAGATTAAAATTCAAACTCCCACCCACACAAATCGATAGATAAAAAAGTCGATCTCCAGTGTCGAGGTCAGTATCGATATTAATATCGATACAAAATGATATCGCGGCAAATCGCAAGATTGTAATGAACGATAGCTCGACTGATGCTAAACATTCCGCAGCTATCAGAGCTCGCTTATCTCTTGGTATAGCAGTGTAGTGTCTGGAGGGATTGATGGTCAAGAAGCATCAACACCAGCGCCTCATTTTATTATACACATACATCCATAAAAATATATATATATATATTTATAATTGTAAAGACTCTGAAGATTGCCGGAATAAACAGCGAAAGTAAAACTCATTGGTAAGAAAATAAAAATTACAAGTAACAAGTAATACGTGTGGGATACGTCAAGATTAACAGCGCGCGCAGTAGTTATTTTATTATCCAAGTTTGTAGTTTTATTTATTTAAAATTAAATAATTAAATAATAATAAATAATTAATTTTAAAAATAAGTTATTGTGTCAGTGTGCTAATGAGTAAGATTTGGTGATACGATAGGAATAAATATCAGTTGATATCCAACCCATACCACGAAAAAAATTTAAAATACGTTACTAAAATAGATTATGCTTATCTGGCCCTCTTGTTCTCTGTTAACTTATTTACTGCTCTCTCACTTGTCTTTACAGTACATATATCTCTCTTTATTTTACTCCTCACTATTCACTCATTTATAGGCATATTATCACAGTACATATATACGTAGACATATATATCTATATACATATACGTGTATATATATAGATATCCGGCAGCAGTGTATAAATGTGTGAGATCATGATCTGGGCATTATGACGGATTCACTGCGACACGATCACGACTACGACTACGTCTACAAGTAACGAGATCCTTCGAGTTTATGTGTATGCTTATGAAAGGACACGGCCTAGATATGTATGAGTTGTCAAGACTTTGTAGTTTGCCGTAATTATAAATAGTATTTGATATTTATCATAAAATACATTGGCGAGGAAAAGAAAATCCTATTTAAAGTGGCGGTGATTTTGTTTTAAATAAAGAAATTGGGTAATTATTTTATTTACTTAAAATGAAGAAACAATTTTTTCGAGTTAAACAACTTGCGGATCAAACATTTTCTAGGTACGTTCATTTTTATATTTTATTTTTACTTTTATATGTATATTTGTTATAAATTTATTTTGATAAATTTTTAGAGCTGGAAAAACAGAAGTGCTGACTGATGATTTACAAGCAGCAGACAAACATGTAGATCAAATAAGAGCCGCGTTAACTGGACTGAGTAAAAGACTGGGGACTTTGCCGAATCAGACGAATGTCTTGGATCCTGCTTACAAAGAAAAACGTCTAGTATGTATAAAAATAACAATGATAGTAGTAATGTTTGTAATTAATTCAGTGACTTCAAGTGAGTCAGCGTTAATATAAATAAAGACTTATTGTATGCTGATTAGTAAAAATGATGTTTAGAAAAAATGCCCGGAGTACATACTGGGACAGACGATGTTGGAAAACGCGGCGGTGGAAGGTCTGATGAGCTTCGCGTTGTCCGAGTGTGGAAGAGCCCAAGTCGCGTTGGCTAACGAGACAGTAGACCATGAAGCCAAAGTCGAGCAGTATGTAGCCGCCCCGCTTCACCATATTCTCGAGACTGATGTACCCAATATCATTAAACACAAGAGAAATTTAGCTAGATTGACTTTAGATATGGATAGTGCAAGAACTAGATATCAGCAGGCTTTCAAACATAACGCTGGAGGTACGTTTCCAATTGCTATTACTAGTGTAAATAATAATATAAGTGATGATCACTAGTTAGAGTTAAAATTTATCAAGTATGAAATGGCATATAAATTTAAACTTGAGATTTCACTCTCTAATTTATCTTAGGAACGGGAGCTACCAAAGTAGACAGTCTGCGTGAAGAGCTTGAAGAGGCTGAGACGAAAGTGGAACAGTGCCGAGATCAATTGGCTGCCGAAATGTTCCAGTTGATGTCCCGCGAAACGGAACTTGCTCAAACAATTATACAGTACGTGAAACTTCAACGAGCTTACCATGAAAGTGCCTTACATTGTTTAGAAGAACTCATACCTGGATTAGAGAGTTACATCAGTATGTTTTTAAATTTTTATTATTTGCCGCTCAATTTGCCAGCGTTAATTTAATAATAAATTGCAGATGACAATGAGATGAAACCAGTGTATGGTTACCCACTGGAAGAACACTTGAGAGTGACGAATAGGAAAATAGCACTACCGATCCAATTGTGCGTGTCGACGTTACTGAGACTGGGCATGGAGGAAGAGGGGCTCTTTAGGATAGCAGGTGGTGCGTCTAAATTAAGAAGAATAAAATTAAGTTTGGACGCGTGTTGCTTAACGCTGCCTACTGCGTTGGAGTACAAAGACCCTCATGTTGTTGCGGGCGCTTTGAAGTCATATTTACGCGAATTACCTGAGCCTCTTCTTACCTTCAAGTACGTACTCAGTTTAATATTTAATATTTTTATTTATTTATTTATAATATTCAAATGTCATGTTGTGATGACTGCTTTCACACAACCAACACAGCGGTATTGAATTAACAAATAGCCGTAAAACGTAATCGTTTTGGTTCATTATGTTACATTATGTCGTCGAGATATATTGTCACCAAGAGAATATTAAATTGATGTGACCTCGAGGTTTACTTACACTGATTTAATGTCGTTATGTCTTTAGTATACATTTAATTTAATAAATATAGTATTTATTTGAGTAGTGGTTGAGTGATACACAGAATAAATTATTTTTCGCCGTCTGAGTCATTGTTTAAATAATATTTTTATTTTATTTTTAAAGATTATACCCAGAATGGATGGCCGCTGCTAAAATAAGTCAAAGTGACGCCAGATTACGGGCTCTCTGGGAAGTCCTTCATAAACTTCCGTCGGCAAATTTGGAAAATTTGAGGTTTTTAATTAAATTTTTGGCTGTTCTTACTAAGAACAGTGATATAAATAAAATGTCACCGCAAAATATTGCTATTGTCATTGCTCCTAATTTAATTTGGAGTCCTCAGGAAGATATAAATACCATGGTGTAAGTAAATATATATAAATTTATGTATAAAATAACATGAAAAATTAATTGTTTTGTTTTTATAAATAATTTAAATTTAACAGAATGAACATGAGTACCGCTAATAACTCTAGTCTCATAGTCGAGCAGCTGATAACTTACGCCGACTGGTTTTTTCCCGGCGAAATAGATTTCGATCGTGATTTAGATATTGGAATAGTCAATGGTGCTGAGTCACAAGTTATTGGCATGCGTAGATGTATTTCAAACAGTAGTCTGAGTGATCTAGGAGAAAGTCCACCGCAAGGTAGTCCAAAACCAGCGGCGCGTAGAAAAAACAAACCAGCTCCGACACCGCCAAGTGTTGGGAATCCTGGTAGCGGTGGAGGTACACCAGATAAACAAGAACGACGAGTTGATGATAAACCACCGCCCGCTCCAGACAAACCGCCACGGCCTTTAACCACAGCAACACTTAACCGTCATACTTATAAGGCTCAAAAGCATGAAGTTAATACTGAATTGATGACCCATCATACTGACAATAAAACAGACAAAGTGGAGAAAGTTCTTGAGAACGAAATAAATAAAACGCCTTTAGGATTTGAAGCTGTTACTAATGTCGATTCGACGGTGATTAATGATAATAATGATAAGATAAATGTTGAATCACGTGCTCAAGTTTATGATAATGATGTTGAACATAAACGCAATGATTCCGATCCAAATCCTCCCATTGGTTTTGAAGGTATTAATTCACGTACTGGTAGTATAAGTGGAAATGGATGTGGAAACGCTGGAGGAGTAATTCAAAGTAAAATAGCTGCTGATTCTTCAGAAAATATCGATGCACAAAAATCTCGTCCTGTTCCTGCTGAAAAACCAGGAACGTCAACTTTAGAACGACGTAAAATGCCAGTTGCTGCACCACGTACTATAACGAATGTTATTCCATCTAATACAGGTAAAAAAATAATAATAATGATGATTATAAATAAATATAATTTTAATCTATCTATCAATAGAGCTTTGTAATATGTAAATTTAATTAACATATGTTTATGGTAAGTGATTGTAGATGACTCAGTAGAAATACGTAACAAAAAGAGCGATGGGAACAGCGTAATTGTTAACGCAACACCCGACAGAAATAGTAAACCCGCTATCCCAGAACGTCCTGCTGGGTTGGCTAGACCCTCGAGCTTGATCCGTCAACATATAAGGCAGAGTAATGATAACTTGGATGCTGATGTCGGAGTAAGTTTAAGATAAAACCAAAATAAATATTTTTTAAATTCAAGTAACTATTTATATAAACTATAGCCATTAACTCTGGAGAGGACTCACATGTATTCCGTTGACAAACAGCAGGTCAGTATAATACAAGTCCGTGGAAGCAATCCAGTAAATTCAACGTCATCGTCATCGTCAATCACATCAGCAGAGACCAATGGAAATGTTCCTAATTTGCAAAGAAGTCCAAGTGTGGGCAGTCGACCAACCTCAGTGTCATTTACCAACGACCGTCCGGAAAAACCTCCGAGGCCGACGGACTTGCCGCCAGAGCCCACCAAGTCCCACTCGAGGACACGTTCTGAGGGTAATATTATCGACGTCCAAACCCAGACTGAAACCGTGATAGTTCCTAAGTCACCACCGCATCATAACACGCCAGTATCCCCAAGATTTCATCAACGGCCTCCTCGACCTCAGCCACCGCCTCCTCCCCCGCCAACTACGCGACCAAAATCCGATCACGAGAGTACCAATCTCTAGAATTAAATCCAAATACATATTAAATTCAATCATTAAATATCATATATATAAATATATATAATATTAAAACATAATTAGATAGTATTTTTAAAATACAGATTTAAAAATAAATTTTAATATCATTTTTACAACTTAAGTATGTGACAAATTAATAATGACATCGTTGCAATTTTAAATAATCATTGTCATACTTTTAATAGACGATGTCTATTGCCATGGCTTCCTTTTAATCAGGACTTTTTAAATTGGCGTCCAGTCTACAGACATCGGTGCCTAATATACTAAATATTTAAAACGTAGATACTTTTATACTAAAATTATTTCATTTAAATAATTATATTATTAAATGCTCGTAAAAAGTGCTCCCGATCTCTACTACAAATTTTTTGTTATTTTAAATTTTTTACCGCACAAATGTTTGATATTTTACTACATTGAGCTGAGTAGGGCTAGAAGATTTCAAATCTATATTTATGTTATTATTATTATTATTATTATTATTATTAATTACTATTAATGTTATGATTAATTAATTAATTAATTAATATTAGTACCTATTTGATAGGGTAACTGTGATGAAGACACAAAAGTTTATTTTAATAACAATATATTAATGTTTTTAAATACTCGCGCTCATATTTACCACGGGCGTGTGTATTTTTTTTATTACGCATTCGATTAAGTCGATGATAATTGCGGCTTACATAAATTTATTATTATTATTATTAATATATATTATAATCTATACCTACTCGGCGTTTTTTCACTATTGTTGCTGCTTCACAAGACATTTCAATGAGAAAATTAATTATTTTTATATAACAGAAAATTATTTTTTATGCTTGGAATATTATTTCCGTACAGTTAATTAACAACAGTAAATAAATAAAATAAATGTTTTATTTGTTGATATTTAAAATTTCACGCCGAAAATAGAGCACGCATTTACCTAAGGAAAGCTTAGGCTGTGAACATTATTGGAGTATTCAAGGATTTTATTTGTATATAAATAAATAAAAATTGTTTCTTTACGAATTATTATTATTAGTTTATTTTTTATTTACGTGAATAAAAATTTTATTGAGGAGTGTGTTCTGGAGATGATTAGATTAATAAAAAATTTTAGATGAATTAATTGGCTGTTTAATTATTGAGGTAACAGACCCATTACCCGATTACTGTTCACTGGAGTGAGATTAAACCACTTAATAGAAATTAGTAAATCACATGGAAAATCATTTTTTTTTTTTTTTTAAGTTATTTTTTGTAGTTTTAAATATTGCAATAAAATTTTGATTTTCAGAATAATGTTGATAATTACCCAAATAATACGCTTGGCTTTGTGACATCTATAAGATAGCAGTTTTGAGCCTGTTTTTTGACATTAATAAGATATCAAAATGTTGACAAGATCAGGAATTTGTCACCAAAAAATACCTGGTTAAAAAACTTAACACAAGTGATGACAAAAAGCAAATTACAAATAAGTCTTCATCTAAACGATTTCTTAACTGAAATAACTTTTTGAGGACATTAAAAAGAAGACAAATTTCCTACGATGAGGACTAACTGTCTTATTTATATTTAAAAAACTTGGTTTTGAAAAAAAAAAATTAGTTTCGTTCTTTTAAAAGAAAACTTTGATTTCTCAAAGTTGTCTTTATGCTATGCAGTTATCATCAATTAATTGCCTACACTTGACAAAATTTTTTTTATTTTCATCTCATAGCTATCGAGTATTGGAGGTCTAATTAAATGAAGATCAGACCCGCGTTGCTGATTATAGATTTCAATAATAAAATTTTATGTTCCTGAAGTCAGAAGACAAATTGCAATTGCAAAAAATTAGTCTTGTTCTTTTAAAAGACATCGTTATGACATCTTAAAGCTGTCTCTGTGCTACTTGGGTAATTATCATTAATTTTTTAAATAAGGTCGTTGTGTACCTATAGTCGTTCACTAAAAGTTGTAATGTCCCATTACTGGATCAACACATCGTCCTTTACTCGTTCAAAGACAATATCAACTAAACTATAAGTTTATTGCTTTGGAGAATAACTTATAAAATATATTTAAATTCACAAATATTTATTTATTAATGATAATTTTTTTCTATGAAAATTTTAAAAAGCATTAATTAATTAAAGTGAGCAATTAATGATACTGATAGGGATTAGAGTTTTTTACTTTAATTTGTATGCTCAATTTTTTTTTATTTATTTATTAATTATTTCGTGTACATGGTAATAAATGTTGTATATTTTGTTTAATTATATATATTTATATATATATAAATACTAAGATCAAAACATGGCTATTAAATCTTTGTCAGCGATATCTTTTGGTGTAAACCCGTCGTTGTCTTGCAGTAACTTGGCTCCAATGGACAGCAAATACTTAACAACGTCTGCGTGTCCGCAGGAAGCCGCGTAATGGAGAGCAGTTTGGCCATCCTCGTCCTGAGCGTCGACATTAGCTCCGTTTTCAATAAGACATTTGATTGTAGGCAGATGACCGCGATCGGCGGCCCAGTGTATCGGCATCATTCCATCCTCACCCGGAACATTCAAGCTCGTGGAATATGTGGACAGTATTTCCCAAACTTTTTTGTCATTGCCATCCTTGACCCAGTCCAGGAGAGTTTTTTCAGCATCTGAAAGCTCAATGTCCGTTTTAAGTAAACTACTAACAGCATTCCAAGATTTCGAGCCTATTTTAGCCTCTTGTTCCCAGTCAGGATCCAGTTTGGTTATAGCCCTGATGTAATTATTCATCGCGACTTCTTTGCCCATGTCTCCAAGTGCTTTCCACGCCTCCCATTTGTATTTGGCTTGTGTCTGATACCAACTGGGTCTTGCGGTATCGCAAACTCCAACCGTCGCCTGTTTATACAGACCGTAAAATGCTAAAAGTTGTCCAGAGTCTAAACTGCTGACCATTGTTTGAAGATGATTAGCAGCACGAGCAAAAGTTTCTTCTAGTTCACTGGTAGTTGCGCAGGATTCATCAGCCATGATTGTGATCGGTCTACGTGTTACTTAACTGTGAATAATATTTATAATAATAGTAATAATAATGGTGAGCCTCAATCAATTTTCATTCCACTTGCGGACGTAGAAATCCATGCCGTCCAAAGTGTGGGTTGATTTTGTGAGAATACTTTCGTAAGTGTCCTTGTCAGCAACATCAACAACAGCAACGTGCTTACTTAGTCCAGTGTTACGGTCAAAGAGAACTTTAGACTGGGCAATGCGTCCAAATTGTGAAAAGTATTGTTTCAATTGCAAGTCACCAATTGTCCAAGGAATATTGACGACACTCAGGCGATAGAGGTGTTTAGCAGCTCCAGCACTTGCCATAATTTTTAAAATTAATCAATTGGCTTTACGAATATCTAGTAAGTGGATAGTGTGATCTTGCATCAACTCCTCTAGAGTTATTCCAGCGTCAGCACCTAGGCCAGCAAGTGAAATCTGGTTGCAAGTAAGTCCCCACTTGTTCAGCAAGTGCTCTATCGACCAGTCGGAACTGCGTTCCTGGTAAGTACAGAGGAACTTGGCCCCTGGGTTTCTTTCTAGCAAGTAGGCGACGGTGACGACGATGTCCTCGAAGACAGTCGGCTCGTAGAAGCAATCGGACCCTAGGATTATGTCTAGCGGACCGATGCTCAGTAAACTTGAGAGAAAAAGACCCCAAGTAATACCGACAACTTTGACTTGTGATAAAACTCCGTTGAGTTCACAGCTTCTCCTTATGTGCTGCAAGTTTTTTGGTAAATTAGCAGCGTCACTTAAAGTCACGTGTGCTCCACACTTACTGGCGACAATACCAGGCAATGCAGTACCAGAACCAAGTTCTAGGATTCGTTTGCCAACGATATCTAGCCGGTTCTCCCAAAGAAACCACGCAAGAACTGGAGCTGATGGCCAGACGTAAAAATTGTAGCTCGCTTGCAGTAACTGAAATAATAAATATAATTTTTATTTTAATTTTATAAATTATTACGGCATGGTCAAACATAACCAATAAATTTTTAGTGCCGGTGATTTTTAATTGCGATGAAGAAAAAAATATTCAAATTATAGTTAGTGATTATTTTTGATGAACTAGGGATAAAAATAATGAAATTACCTCAGGAATAAATATTTCAAGTGACTCGTCCTGTTGTCCAGTTTCGTGAGATCGTCGAGACGTGAAAAAAAATTTTTTCACTTGCTCGGCAGCGACTCCATCGGACATTAGGCTACTCGCAGACGGACTCGTTTCGAACCAAATACTTTCTTCCTCTAAACCAGGCATCACTGGGTATTAAACTTATCATATTAATTATTTTTAACGGACTTCATAATTATAACTACTATTTAACACCTGTTTAAATTTATTATTTTACTTTTAAATATATTATTTATATTTTATTAGGAACTAACTTGGCCACAGTTGTCAACCAATGACAACGCGCTTTTTTATTTACACTTTCTGACTGTTGGTTTGATATACATCCATATCATATTTTAAAATTATTTTCGGTCTTGTTATTTGTATATTAAATTAATGAACACAAGAAATAGCTATTGTTTGAATTGTTTATAATTTATTTTGAAAATATATTCTTTTAATTTATTTATTAATTTACTATATTTTACGCAAGTACTGTCACGTGATTAAATAATTTAACTTAAAATTATGATGCTGAAGTTAGCTGACGTCTAATAATTTTTTGACTTTTTTCAAACAATAAATTTTAAAGAAAAAATTGCACTTGTAGTTTTTTAAATTTTCTACAAGTGCATATTTTTAGTTTTTGTTTTTTTCAAATTTATTTGTTTAAAAAAAAATCCGAAAATTACTAATTGTCTACTAACTTCAGAGATATCTTAAAATTATGAGTGTGAATGTAGCAGACATCAGAGAAATTTAAAATTATAAATCAATAGAATAAATAATCAAAAAAATAATATTTATAAAAAATGCATATTAATTTCAAAATTATTTATATGCACATTTTCTTTTAATTTAATTTTATTAATTATTTACTCTATTTATTAATAATTTTAAATTTGTCTGATGTCTGCTACATTCACACTCATTTTAAAATCACGTATCGCTGTTTGCCGATAGATGGCAGGTCAGTATTCATTTTTGCTTCAAATAATTTACTTAAAAATACCTACAAAGTAAAGGTGGGTCTTTGGTCACTTCAGGGCCAGTTTTGGACACTTAAAAATGAAAAATAAAGTAATTTTTAAAAACACAATATAATTAATTTTTAATTTTTTCTGATCATTTTTTTACACGATTAAAATGTAAGTTTTTTTTTTTTTTAATAAAGTATTAAATTTAAAAAAAATGGATGATCCTGAAGTTAGCAGACAGTTAACGATTTTTGAATTTTTTCGACTTAAGTAAGAACTAGTATCCTGATCGGGTACTGGGTCTTTTACTTTACAACACGAAATATCAATTATTTGACACTGGAATCAATAATTAATTAATATATCTCATCAGGTATTTGTCAATTTATTTTTGTCCAGAAGTATATAAATAAATAATAAAATATAAAAAATAATGTTTTCAATAAATACCTTGAAGATTAAGTATATTAATTTATCTTAATAATTAAAAATGAAAAGATTCGAAAGTTGGGTGCTTCTAGTATTTAATATTTCAAACAAATGATTGATTTAAATCCAATATTGGATAGTAATCATCAACGTTAACTAAACTTGGGTAAATTTAATTTGTTATGGTAAACTTTAGCCGCCCGAAAATTAATGATTAGAGATGACTTGAACATTTTTTTTCCTACTCATAATGAACAGGTTCAATATCCAAAAATACTAAATTTAAACCGAACCAAAGTTGACCGTAACGTTATCGTATAAATAATTTTAAAATTGAAAAAAAAATAAATGATTGATTACACAATGATTTCTAAATTTTATATACATTTTATAATATTAAATTTATGTCACAATTTATTGAAGTAATAGAGTTCTATTAGAATTAAGGAACATATATATTAATAATAAATAAAGTTTTTTCTGACTTAATATTAAAAATGTGGAACATGAATTAATTTAAAAAAATTTTAATTAGGCTTGATGATTATTTATCGTGGTTTTATATCCGCTACAAAATCAAGAGTTGGTTTGACACGACGATTACCCTACAACTTAAACTTGAGATACCAGCATAAATATGAAAAGGAAGAAGAAAAAAAGAATAAGTGATCTATGCAGAGAGTGAGGAAGTACTAATTGTCCAGAGTCGAGAGCGATCACGCGAATGATGTAAGACCGGATGTCGAAATGTAAGTACTCCGTTATCTTTTGCCACATATATGTACATTAATAATTGCTGTTTATTATTTTTATTCACCCGTATAAGCACGATAGAATCTATCAGTGTAAAAACTTTTGTCTTTTATTTCAATTTTATTTATTTACTCCCTACTTGTGTATATTATATACATCACGCAACCAATAATCTTTGAATAGGAATAGGAAGTATCAAGTATCGTATGTATACTTTAATCATAATAACAATCTGAGTAACATAACTCGTCAACAAACCCAACAAAACAACAATAAGCCATTTATTATTATCGCAGCAGCCATGCCACTCGGGTTCAAATACTGTAGCACGATATTGCTGCAGTACTAGATCTCTGGTAGAAATAAATCAGTAAACTACATCTCAGATAAAAAATAAAAAAGTAAACTGACAAGTCCAAGACCAAGAGACCAGTTATATTTTTTTATTTTTATTTTCTCATACTCTTAATTAAACGTAATTATCTTTTTCAACTGCTGCTGGGTACTCAGCAGTAAACCATGTACTAAACTAATCCCAGCTCGCTGACACCATCACGAGCAGTATTATCCAGTGTCATTTTTTTAAAGCGCAAATCATCAAGCCCAGTTCCCGGTCCTGCTCGCGAACTGAGCACGCGCTCGCACCGCCCACCGCAAAACTCTCCAGCCTCTTCTTGCTTCTTATTAAATCCCAAACACCTACGTACGGCTCACACTATTTATCAACCAGTTCAGGTTTAATATACTCATTAAAATAAATTATTAATATACTTTTTTTTTTACCGTCCAATTAATGCCAGTAATAATAAATAAATAAATATATATATTAATAACAACACCATCGTTATTCAAATTTATAGTTTGTTTATTTGTTGAATAATAAAACAGATAAATTGTTTGATAAATATTCCGAGTCATTTGAAATCAATGTCCTCTTACGCAAGAGCCTTATGGTTAGCGAGAACGCAGTTCGTTTCAACTTTTATTGCTCCCAATCTTCTCAATCTTAGACAATGGACATGGCGGTCTGTTGAATCATAAAGAGATTTGACCCTATACTCATTTTAACTCTGTATTAGTATATGTAATATATATACATACATATATACCGAGATCTATTATTATTGCTACCATTGTGTTGACGATGAAGAAACTATCTCATATATATATATATATATATATATATATATATATATATATATATGTGATATAAGTATACGTGTAGATGATAGAGAGCACGACAGCTGCATGTGGGTGGTAAGTTAATCCCAGAGAGTAGTAATAATAATTATTATCATCTTCGGAGTAATCGGTGTAATTTTATGGTCTACTGAGAAGCGCGTGGACCCATCAAACATTCAACATTGATATTGTATTGATATTGACCTTTGAATAGCCTCATTTAGTATTTAAAGGAGCGATGGACGTGACAGTGAATATTAATTTTTTATAATAAAAAAACTTGATTGTTATTGTAACTGTCGCTATTGTTATTATAATTGTATAGATGAAATTTCTGCGTAGGGCGTGTCCTTGCAGGTGTCCTCGAGACATAGTCCTGAGTATATATGTATTATATTGTCGTATGTATTATATTTAGTATGGAAGCAACACGGAACCTGTTGCACGTGTGTAAACCCTGGTATTTATTTAAAACTAAAATTCCCCTACTCTCGTCGCCCAAGTCTGGCAATGCGGCTGCATCCCTCGGTTCCACGGTATAGTACACGATCATGTACAAACAGCTGGGCTGGATGGGCTTCTTTCTAAATTTTAAAGCCGTGAGGGGTAACTACGGCGTGGATCGTTTTTATATTCATGTCGTATGCAAGAGTGTAGGAGAAAAAAAAAGTAAGAGAGGGAAAGAGTTCAAGGCACCCGTATGTTTGAGAAATTTTTTAAAATCTTTTACTCCTAATTTCTTTTAAGCCTGTCACGAAATAT
Organism: Microplitis demolitor; assembly: GCF_026212275.2. Lineage (NCBI taxonomy): Eukaryota > Metazoa > Arthropoda > Insecta > Hymenoptera > Braconidae > Microplitis > Microplitis demolitor. The sequence goes on along the minus strand of NC_068547.1, from coordinate 5,605,930 downwards.
TATTCTTCATAAAAAAATATATAAGTATAATGTATTTTAACTGTTGAAGTAATTCTTGGTTGGGCATTATGACGGTCTAAAAAATGAACCGAGTTTTTTAAAATAAAAATACGTTATTGAGAATTTCCGAGATGAGAACTTGAAGAAATAAAAAAGATGAAAAGATGTAACCTTTATAAAATAAACCCTGCTAATCCTGACATTGTTATAAGTGCTGCTGAGGCAACAAAACCTTCGTGGAACAATACTTGGATCCTTATAATATAACGACAGTACGGTAAAAGTCTCTTGGGTTGTTGACTTGTTTCTGGAATTCTGTGGTACCTGTTTCTCAGTTTATTTTTTCGCTCACGAACAAAAGGACACTATGAGCACGTGCTGTGGTCGTTAGTGAATTATTTATTTTATTCAAAACAAATATCAAGCGAAATAAATTAAGCTGATTTATTAGCGGTCCTTATTGTCCTGATACCCAGCCCACTTTTGGAGCTTCAGGAAGTGCGTTAAATATTTTAGGGTGGCTTACAAGGGTATCATTGACCTGATTCGTGAGAGAGTTTAAATTCCCCAGTATCGCATTAGCACATTAGAAGCCTCAGAGGTTGAGGTAGATTATTGAGAATGCTCAAGATAGCCTTCAGGAATGCGTTCAATACACCGGAAGATGTGCTCATTCACCCACGAAGCTCAAGCTCCAATGCAATCTGCAATCTCCGACAATATTTACATGTCCAACAGTTTATTTTATATTCCATACGCATTTATTGCCCCTATATATGTAGATGTTATAAATAAAACATTCTACATCCATTATTTGAATAATTTTGACTAAAGTGTAATTCGAAACGTCTTGGCCGGTTCTTGAATAAGTTTCTGTCCCTCGAAATATCAACACTTGTTGCTCTATAGAAGACAGACCCCTCTGTTTAAAAACTCATACTTTACTCCAACTCTTATATTACATTACATTAGTGCCGGTCGTTCAGTTGTGAGTTGTGACAGTCACCAGCCGCGAACATCAGAGTTAAAGAACAAGAAGAGGGATTCGAGAGATGAGTGTCTTCCAGGAAATAAATTCACTGGCTCTCCACGCACGTCCGCATATGAGTATCTGAAGAAACTCAAAAGCTTTTCTTCCTCAGTTCTATTTATAAATTACTTGACATTCTTTACATCTTTACCATCTCATTCTGTACACAAAATTTTTAAAAACTCGGTGTTTATTTTTACCATAAATATCTATAGGTATAGGTGATTTTTTTGGAGATATTTCAGAAAGCGATGACACGGTCCTACAAAAAAGAGACCTAGTAAAGTATTTCCGAGCGATTAGCTTATCACTTATCGCAGAGATGCAGAGAAATTCTTGTCTCTAGTAGTAATGGAGAGCTGGAGATTAAATAGAAATTATAGGGAACTAAAGTAAGCCCTCGCCACGGGGGTGGCCCAGGATTTTTTTTTTTTACCCGCAGCACCACATGCCCGGATAGGTCGCCACTGGTTATTTTCTCCAGCAAAACTGAACCATTTATAACTGCCACCGTAAGCAATAGGGGCTGGCTTATCGACTAGACTTTTTTAGGTTTATGAAGGTCGACATAAAGCATCGCTTTGAGGTAATAAATAAATGTGAGCTCTAATGTTGTTCATTCCATTTGGTTACACTTGACACGTTGACCCTCAAGAGCACTCACGATATTTGAGAGCGTAATAATTTTTTTTCTTATTTTTTTATTTTAGTTATCATAAGCTTGTGTTTCTACACTCTCTGACATTTTGCTCCGATTAACTTAAGTTATGTGGTGCTGCGGTTATTTTTTAAAATGTCATCCAGCGGCTGAAGGACCAGAGCCATATTCACCAACTCTAAGACTGGGGCTGAGATTGAGGCTAAGGTCTGTAGTAAGATTAAGGAAGCATCTGATGATTCGTCGTTGCGATTATAAAAAGGCGAAACCTGAGATCGAGATGGGTTTTTAAAGACAGAGATAGAAATAGACGCAAAACGCAAGACGGTTGGCTGTTTATAGCAGGGTTCCTTTGTGATTTGGCGGTACATATTGGCGCAAGGCTCGCTGAAGAAAGCGAACCAGAGAAAGGGGAGCGACCAGAAAATAAACCCTCGGTAGAAGTCCAAGACACACCTACGCCCTCAAGGTCCAGACAGGTACTACCATTAATCCCAAGGCCCGGCGACCCAATCAACCTCCGATACTTTTGTTGCCTCTGCATAATAATTTCATTTCTTCATTTTTTTTTTATTTTATTTCCTTTTTTTATACGAGTACTAATGTCATTTTAATTTTCAACGCACATAAAATCCTTTGATCTCAATTCTTTTGCTGATTTTAATAGATTTTTTTAATGGTTTTTTTTTTGTTCATTTTAGTGTTGAATTTTAGCGACTGGTCAATAAATACTTAAATCTTTTGTATTGACATCTCGACCAGCAATATGAGATTTAGATTACAGGATGATAATAGCGTGTTGTGGATAGATTCAGATAGGTCCAGGCTCTTGGTAATCATATGCAGCACGGGCGCGCCCCAGGCACACCAGTTCCACTATTCCTTTTTTATCTCTCTCCCTCTTACACACCCTACATATATAATCCGTTCCTCTGGTAATAGTGAACAGGTTTTCTGCGCGTCGCAGATCTATAGAGGCATGTATTCACTCTAAAATCTACCTCAATATCTTGTATTCCGGTCTCTTATTATTATTTTTATTTATAATTCAAAGTTTACTGTTTTGTTTCGATGCCCAGCTTACATTAGCCATCTCTGGCCTAATTATGGTCCCTCGTGGAATCTATGCGGTTAAAATAGAATAAATCAGTATTAAATATAGCTATGGCATCTGCGCCAGCGGGAACGATCAATTGATATTATATTTTAAATATAAAATATAAATTATTGTCCTGCTAGATTAATGTATTCTTGGTTATATTAAATTTATACTTAGCCTCAATATCCGCATGTCTTAAAGTCCATGATCCCGATAAAAGTATATTTAAAATGTACATGTACATTTGTGGGCGATACCAACTAAGAATTTATACATATATATGTATATGTATATATAGAGCCACTCCCATATCACCTCGCGTATAACGACAGACTCAGAGAGAAAATGAGAGAGACGGAATTATCGTTTATGCAAGCAACGATCGCTCAACTGGAACACCGTGAAATAAAACGTGCAAGTAAACTCGACGACCTCGATGACGTAAAGACTCGGATTATTATATATCTATATATACATAAATATATTTATCCGCCATCAATCCTGTCTCTGGTCACCTAAATCACGTCTGCGACATTTAAACAGGAAAAAAATTTTGAATAAAATGAAATGAAATGCAAAATGATTTTAAATATATATGCAGATTTATAAATATTTTTTAGCTATGAGGCAGGTGTGTAAGTATGCGTAAAGGCACAAAAGCAAAACCGCTTGACAGTTGATTTGTAATTCATCAGTCGTCTTGGCACATGACACACCGCCGTACATGACAACATCTCACCTCATCCGGTGCAATAAATATATAGATATTTTTATTAATATATGTTTTTGTAGTTAGCTATTAAATTGCAGACTATCAACGAGCCCTGACAATACTCAATAATAATTTTTTACTATAAAATATTATTAAATAATAACATAGTAATAATATGACTGCTGGGCGTGTGGTATAAAGGAAAGCCAGGCTAGTATTAGAATATGTTGGAGCTGGGCACTTTCACCCTGGAACGGTCAGGCCGCTGGAACCTTTCTCCGGGCGTTTTCTTCTCGGCAAATGCTATTCAGCACGAGATAACCCATTGAATTTAATACGCAAAGCCATGATTGTATAGACCATTATATATTCTCTTGAGAGATCTTTTACCCCGCGGTTAAATTTACAACGAGCACACACTCCAGCTTCATCTTGTAGCTCTTACTCTGATACTTTTGCTCGAATAAAGTGTTTACAATGAACTTTTCTCCCTCACGCTACACTAGTGCGGCGCGGTCATGCTTGAGCACGCGAGTACCCTCAAGCACCAACCACTTTTTTCATTTTACATTTTATATACTTATTATTTATCCATCTATATGTTCATGTACATATACATGGATCAAGTATAGAAGACTCCTATCGGGCAGACGGTTTATTTCCTTGTGGTTGCAATCTTCTTAACTCGCTACTCACGCGGGCTTCGATTGGCAGGATATCCTAAGTGCTAATTCCAAGTGGGCAGCGTTCATTCCCCGGTCATATAATACAACTCGTCTCGATACAACTCGAGCGTCATCTCTATAAACCAGATAAAAAAATATAAAAACATTAAAACCAAGATTAGATTAAGGACGCAGGTGTGAGCAATTGATAATACAGCCATGATTCAGAGTATAAATAAAAATACCTAAGGTAAAATCAAACAACTTTACTCTATCTTTATTTGTATTTTATATTTATACATATACATATATGTATACTCTACTCTAGAGTTGCTCTAATATATCCTGTCCCAGCCTTATCTCTGCTTGTTTTCTCTTGCTATCTTGAGTTTGTCATTTACTAAAATAAAATGAGTCAAGTATTACACGTTCTCGAGAAAAGAAAACGAATAAATAAACAGAGTGGGATCCAAATAAATATAAAAATATAAGGAAAGTACTTGAAAAAAATAAAAAATAAATAAATAAAAGTTGACTCATGAAGAAAGAGCTCGTTTTATCCGAAGCTCGTTCTCTTCCCTGAGGATCTTTATACTTTTACGGCATACAGGCTCGTGCATGACCGATTGTGGCTCGTGTGCGTATCGAAACGTCAGATAAACCGGCTTCAAGTAAACTTATACGGCGAACTTGCTGTATAATAATCTCATTTGACGTGTTTCCTGCTAGCATTTAACAAAGTATTTAATATCGCTCTTGTATATTTATAGAACCTAGTTTTCGTGACTAAATGACAGCTTTATCTTCCGTGAAATCTAGAATTAATAAAAAATAAAAACATTGCTGACAGTTAATAACAGTTACAATATAGACAGCTTGGTTATAATTTATATTTAGATAGTAAATGACGAGGTGATATTTAATAATGACAATATAACGTACACTCGATGAAGAAATTAAAGCTGTTGGTCATCGAACTGGCTGGTTTGCATAATCAAATGACTCGGCGCTTTCGTCGACCCCGTGACCATCGCTCACATGTGCTGTGAGCTCATAGCGCCTTTCTTTTCTTATATTTTTTTTGTCCTTGTATTCCTGGAGGAGCACTCAGATCAGCAGGAGGGATGGGAAAGCGACGAGACGATAGAGAAGGGTAAGATAATCGGTCGAAAACTAAACTCATGCGTCATTCATTCAGCTGTTGTTTCAGTTGTAACACAGGACCCAAAAAATCTCTACTCGTTGCCTAAAATTAAAAAAAAAGGAGAGAAAAAAATAGACGGTCGGTCTTTTGGGTACAGGGAAAGGTCCCCGAGGACCTCTGGCATCTTCTGCATTATGCATGACGTACGCGTTGCTCAGACCCAGCTCGTTTGGAGGACGATCGTTAAAAATCGTATGGAAGAGTTGAGTTCGGTAACTCTTCTCGCTCCCGGGCGATCTCGCGGCCACGAATACGAAGGGTTTCTGGTATATATGGAGGACGTAGGGACAATAATAATGCTCGCTCGTGCTCAAAAAGGCTTTCGGCTCTCTGGTATCCTTTTTTTATATTTTCAGTTCCATATCATTGTTATTATCGTTCCCTAATGGTACAAGTCAGTAAGGTTCGGTCTTTCTCGCTCTCTTCTTTCTTTCTGGTGTCTGTCTGAAAACCGGACTCTCGTTTGCGTCCACTGTAGTCGTATCGTTCGAGTTGTCGTTTGCCTCACCCTCCTGCACTCTCCTCACGCGTTTATTCCTTTCTCGAGCAACACGTCCTCATCCTCCTACGCCCTGCTGTTATGCTAGTGTATAGTATATGGCCAGAGCCAGAAAAGCAGTTCACTTCATGGATATATAACACAGTACAGCCACGGTCACCGTGAATTTCCACTGTGAAAGTTGCCCGGTTGTCTTATCTCGTGCAACCAATGGAACTTGATCACCCGCACGCCAACCAACTGTTGTTGCTGTTGATCCTTACTGTTAATTTATGCAGTTGTACATTTATGTAGATATATAATATGGTAAATAATCGGAATTACATACCAGGGTGTGTCACTTAAGTACACGAAAGTGCTAATTATTGATGCTGATTAGAGTTGTAGGAGCATTTAATGACCAAGATCGGTAAAGTACTTTACTTATATACAATATTGAACATGGATGTGGTTGGTTAGATTAAGAAAATAATGGGAATAATACTCGGTGGTTTTGCTGGTTTATAAATAAGTCACTCACGTATTATAAACGTGTCAAGATCGTAGTAAGAAAAGAACAGTGTAATAATATAAGAAATTATATTATGAGTGCTCGAATGAGAATCCGCCAGCAAAGAGACAGAACCGGTTCAATTATAATATAGAGCGTAGTCATTGGAGCATTGCGTTGTTCGGTGCCAAGAAATTTAATCTACTGATATATACAACTACTCAGCATGCACGTGTAGTGTTAGCAGACCGAGATAAACTAAAAACTGACTAGATTTTAAATATAATAATGATAGTAATTTATGTTCAAGAGTAAAGAAATAAAAATTTGATAAACGGGTCCATTGATCGTGCGTGTAGTGTGTTTTATTAGTTTATACACTTTCACTCCTGCTGTCACGTTAGCTTATGCAAGCTTTAATTCAAGAGTTTTATTAATGCTATGAGCTATGACTAATATTCCGAGAAACATAAAAAAGAGTGGATGAAAATTATTGGCGTTGCTGAAAGAGAGATGAGAGCAGAGCAACAGAACCGCTGGTCTGGCTGAGTGCAGTCCGCGGGGACGATTCGGGTGAATCACCGCGGGCACGAGTGTCCCGCGTGGGCGCGGCTGGCTCTGGCGCTGGCGTTGCTGTAACAGGACACACAAGAGTCCATTGTGTTGCAGTCCGGAGCGAAAAAGAGAGCAAAGAGGCTGCTATTATGCTCGTGTTTGTGTATGCGGATGAGAGAGAAAGAGACCACTTGATACTTTTATGTTGAGCGATACGAGCAAGGCGCGCCCATGACCGAACTCGATCGCGAGCAACCACCAGTACAAGTAAAGAATAAGAGACCAAGAGCTTCAGTATTTTCTAGAGCTCTACAACCAGAGCCCCTACCCATTGTACTTGGATACATACAACCCCATTGTTTATGCCAACCGTCGTATATACTCTCCGTGGCATCAAATTTATGCAGGACTCCTTTTCGAGTGTCTCTCCTACTACCACCTTCTTTTCTTGAGCCTAAGTCGCATCTACAATCCATTAGCGTGTGTGTATACCTCTCAGAGAATCGACATAAAGATATGGATTTATGCCGCCTCCAAAGTATACAAAAAGCTCACTCTACTCGTATCTTCGAGTGACTCTTTAACGTCTGACATAAGGCCATGGTATTTTTCTTAATACCATGTTGTTGTCTCTGATACTCTTATACCTCTTTTTAGACTCCATCTTATACATACATTTTTTACTTCTCTTCCATTCCTCTCTTAGACCTCTGCTCGTTTATCTGACAAAAAATATATTAAACTTTAATATCTCTTGGATTCGTCGAAAACCCACGGCTACAACCCACCAACACCAATGTATATATGTATATTATATATTATTTTAACTCTGATTATGTTACCCGTCGAATAGAAGCAACGATGTAGTAGCAGAGTCCAAGGATTATACCAGTAGTTTACTGGTCCAGAGTAGTATTAGTATGCATAGTAAGCTGGTGAGGTAGGTAGGAGGCTTCTCAAATAGCATCTTCTACATGGCTGTAGTAGGTAAGCATCACATATCATCTGATGTACATAAGAGAGTAACCAGATGTGCCCCGTGCCCCGCTCTCCAGAGTTTATGGATGTGCGGGGGCAGTAGAATCCGACAGTCACGTTCGAGATACAGCGATAACCGAGTAGAGAGCAAGCAGAACGTGTACTATCCTGGTTACTGCTCTTGCTTATTATTTTTACATACTTTTTTTACAACCCGATTCAAGCATTCACGCACATACGCGACGTACGTCCACATTCTCTAGCTCTGGATCATTGCCATTACCGGCTTTCCTATACAGTCTACTCAAGGTAACTGATCTCCAACTTAAACCAGCGTATACAGTTTGAATCTCCAGAGTAGCTCAAGCACATAACTTTTCTTACAATCACCTATATATGTCTGTTGAACTTCCAACCTCTGGATTTTGTTCTCATTTTTTTGTGCTGCTCCTCCGGAACTGGAAAATAAATTGAATACTGAGTACAAGAAGATGGAGCAGGATAAATAAAAATTAGATGAACGGATAACGTATAAATTGAGATGAATTGTGGAATTTAAATTTAAATTATCGCAATTTCTAAATCACGAGAAATTGTGGACGAGCTTACAACCGGAACCGCTGGACGCATAAACTCTGAGTAGATTTAAAATACTATATAACAGCCGGGATTGTACTTGACATTAGCATCTAATTACTGATAGCAATGTGGCCACCATCCGTAACAACTTCTCCCTCATATGTCACCAGCAGAGTTTACACGCTTGGCTGATCATTACGTACACATTTCACTCATCACAGTAATCAGTGTCCATCCAGTGTTCCCATCAATCATCATCTATTATCCGTTACCACTTAAATAATTGTATACATTTACTGCAAAGCATCAGCTAATTAGGGAGCAAAACGGAGTACTCCCAAAATTTGATTAAAAATCATTTTTTTTTTTTTTTAATATTTTTTAAACATTCCAAATTATTTTTGTAAATATAATTGAGCATTATTTTGAATTTTTTCGTTGGACTTTTTCAAAAATTGACTGTCAGTCGATAAATATTAATTTATTTTGAATATCATTAAAAAAAAAAAAAAAAGAGTTGGCGTGTTTGAGTCCTTATTCAAAAATTGAAGATACCGCGAAACAATAAGCACCCCCCGCACGTGGCATATTGAATTCGCGAGCTGAATTCGAGTATACATAGACGGAGAAGCATAAATAAAATACAAACCGACGTATACAGGCTGACGTGGTTGATTAAATTTCACAAATTAGTCGAGCGGAGCTAACTGCCGTCAAGTGTCATATTACTCCATCAGATATGAACGAACCAACTACCTTTGCTCAACCTATACCTTTTCCTTTATTTTAGGATCACGTTACTGCTCGGCAAAACTTTATATTTATCAGTACAGTACCTTACTGTCGAATCAATCGAGACCCTTCACTACATATATTTATATATACATATATATACACAACCAAACGTAAACTAGTTCCTCTTTGGAGTTTTATTAAATTTGTTTATGTGCTTCTAAACTATCGGCGCTTTCAGTAGTTTTTAGCTTCTGTGTATAAAAGCCTTTTCTGTAGTTTTATCTCCAAGACCTTGAGACCTCGTTTGAATTACTATACACCGAAAAATATAAAATAACGTCTTTGAGAAGTTTATGGCACATGTGCACATAATAGTAAAATGGTTTTAAAATAAAAGTATATTACATTCGAATATAAACTTTTCTTTGTATGTTTCATAGGATATTGTGTTTAATACGAAAAGTGCTGCGTTGTTGGTAAAAGTATTTTATATTTATATGTTTTTAATGGGTTAGCAAAATATTAGTAAAAGTGTTTTATAACCATGATAAATTCTTGTATTTACAAGGCATTAAGTTGACTGAATGGAGCCATACCACCGGTAACAAAGGAACGTTGTCTTGAGTCGTGCCATTAGCACTCTATCCCTAATCATTAAGCTCTCGTGTTTCAAGGCCCGCAATATTACCTACTCGTCGGCGTTCGGGCAACCTGTATAAATATATCTCTTCATCAAGATTATGTTTTTTAAAAGATGCAACCGGCGGCAGGTAGGGGCTTGAGTGCTTCCGGGGAGTGCGAATCGGCTGAAGAACTGCTGCCGCGAATAACGTTAAAATGATGATGATGATGATGATGATGATGATGATGATAATGATAATGATGATGATGATGATGTTGATAGAAAAAAAGAAAATGCTGGAGATGACTGGACTGGAGAACCGGACGACAACATTTATGGGCCCAAGTTTGTAAGAGCGTGGACTTGTTTCAGCTCAGAAGGCCGTAACTTTTTTTTTCTTTTTTTTTATTGTACATGGGTGTAATGGTGGCATAAAAATTGCAACGAGCCAGTAGACGTGTTGTGGATACCAATGTCTTGACATCGAGGAAATGCCAATGAGGATTGCTTATATAGAGCCACTGAAGGTATTCTATATATATGTATATATACATCGCAGTATTATGTGGACAAAAAGTTATAAAAATTAAAAGATAGAGTAAAGAGATTCTAATCGCAGCAGTTGCCAGTAAGATTGAAGTGAGCTTGTGTCGTGTTGTATTGGTAGCTGTTAGCGATGTAAGTTGTATTGATATAAAAAGACGTTGTCTAGCATAGGGAGAAGCAGCATAAGAAGGGAAAGAAGTGAGCTGAGAGCGAATATCCCGAGAATGACATTGGTAGCAAAAAAATCCCACATAGGTCCGGCATTTTATAATCTGAACCACAGAACACGTGTGCAGTGCATGCGATTCTAGGAGGTAAAACTTTGTTCTCAAGTTATTTTGAAATTTTTTTTACCACTTGGTCATCATGACTTTGTTGTCATGAGCAAATAACACGTTTACCGTTATCGTTTAGTGGTGTTGCTGTTGTTTTTGATCATCTTGATGTTGAAACCCACTCGGATACCATTCAGTGTCCAATTTTGTTATCAAAGTATCTCATCGCCGGAAGACGTCGACAGACGTTCGTTGATGCCTGATCCCTGTCTGTATATCTCCTGACAGTAACTCGGGATCGAAAGATTCGAGTAAAGACTTACGTCGTATTAAATGCTACTTTAAAAGCTGGTTCATTTAAAGGGAAAGAGACGTGATTAAAGAAGGAGAGACGCTACAAGACAAAGAGAAAAGTTAAAATGCAGCATGTCTCTTCTGTTGGTTGGTTACTTGGATCGGATGGGAACGCACATCAGCGTGATGTGTGACGCAAGAAAGTCACAGGACGCCGGATGAGAAAGCGGGTGAACAAGAATGATGATGCTTATATATATATATATATATATATATATATATATATATATATATATATATATATATATATATATATGAGTACCCATATTGCGCGAATAAAACACCGGATGAATGAATGAACAGCACCAACAGTCAAATGAAAAAGAATTTAAAAAAACTTCCACGAGAGCACTCTTTGTACGTCATAAAACCGTGTAGACTTTATCCAACTGCTCGTTAAAATGCCTTGCATCCGAGTAGTTAAAACTCAGATATACCCCAGTCCATTGCGAGACGTTTGTTTCAAACCGCAAAGATTCTCCCAGCAAAACAATTTCAGTCTACTGACTAACCAACGACAAACTTTTAAATTTCAATTTATAGGTCTCCTGGTTTTCTGGTCACGTTCTGAGTAAACTTCTCAACAAACATTCCCGCATTTTACCTCTTATCTGCTACCCTTTAAGACACACAATCTCCCGTCATAATATCATGATTGGCGCCTTCACTTATTTTACGAGCCTTCTTGTGTTGCTTACAAAACTCTTCTGGTTACTTTCGCTCAAACAGATTTACGTTAAATATACAACAGTTATAAATGCACAAGAATAACATAAAGCCTGAAGTCACAAAAATATTTAAAAACTGTAACTCTGAGTATTGAGTTTCAAACTCCGTCAAAGACTTAGTACCTGCGCGTAAATTTTTTAAGACCCGATTCGACCCTGACGACACGAATAAAATAAATATTTTTTTTTTTAAACTCAACAATGACAATAAATAAAAATAAATGGTATATAATATCACGTATTGAGTTATTGTAGTCGTATTTAATATTTTAAATGGAAATTTAAAAATGTTTTTTATAAATACCCCGCTGACGTGTGAAAAAACCCAATCCATAATTCAGGATTATCAAGTTTGACAGCCAATTCCTTTTTTGTAAATAATAATAATAATAATGACTCTGTAGTATTATATATAGATGTATTATAAAAGCGACGTAACAAATCATTTTTGGGTCTCAAGAGGAATTAGAAAAGTATAGATTAGTTTCGGCCTCAACCTTCAGACCTGGCCCCTCTTTAAATCCACCACTAAAACTTTTCGAAACAAGTGGAAGTATTAATCGAGATTAAAGATTAAAAACCCGTAAAATACAGGGTGGCTTTTAGCTGAAAGACTTTAATCTTTAAGCATGAGTGGTGCTCTATGTGTATCTATCATAGCCATAGTATATTATTCAGAAAAAAAAAAAATATTTGATAAACTCAAAAGATAAAAAATTAAAAAAGTAATTTCATAATAAATACTCTATACTCATTTTTAATGAGTAATTTAATCTGACGTACGTGATAAGACATTTAAAATTGTCCATGATGTGTGGTCGTTAAAATTTAATGCGTTGAATAAAAATATACAAATTTGTAGATAAAACTACTTATAAAACATCCAGGTGTAAGTGTGATGTGTTGTATGTATGATTGGAAATTAACAAAACATCTCACGATGAGGTGAGTGACACGTGCAAACTTTTAAGTATCTTGTTCAGCTGACACTGATGCTGTAGAGCCAGTTGTCAACAGAAGTTTAAACCCGGACAAAAGCCACTGAAGACAAGTCAGTTTAAATGTAAAACCTCATTTTACCGAGGCCTCTAGTCAACCTTACACACGCGTCCTCATACTCAGCTTCTTTGTCTTTTTCTTCTTAAACTTATTATTCTCCTTCTTCTTCTTCTTCTTAAACTTCTTCCGCAAACTCGTCCTCAGCCAAAGATGGTCACGAATCGCTGGTTGCTAAAGCTGGTGAACGTTCAGGCAAAGATTGATAAAGATAATGACCCGGGTTCTCTTATATCCACCAACTATAACGGTAGAAACAAAAGTGCTCCCTCGCCATCTCAACACACACACATATATATATGTGTATATATATATATATTTTTTTTTTTTAAACAAAAAAAGCAGGAGGTAGACGACATACAAGCCGATAATATAAGAAGAAAAATGTAATAAAAAAAAATTAATATAGCAACGAGGATCGAGAGTGCACTCAGCATCAGTTGAGCTGGGCCATATAATATCATATAAAAAAATTTCCTTCAAAGCAGAGATGACACTGTCCCTGGGTAATCGTGAGCAACATTAAAGCCTCTGGGGACAATAATTCTTTAGTGGAATTCAGTCACTACGATTGATGTCAACTTAAATCGAGAGTGCCTCTAGCCCTGTCTCAAATTTCTCGATAACCTCGTATCAGGCGAGCTCCAATAATATGCGTGCATTTTAAAACCTATCGGTCTTAAATAATAAGCATATGTGATATTTTAAAAATAATCCATAAAAAAAAGTCAAGTTTTATTTACGACAAATCCGTTTAATAAACCGGTTATACTGTCCCGGTGATCGGAGTAATCAGTAAAATGTATTATATATTACTATCGTAGCTTAATTTTAATAAATAAAATATGTGTTGTGGATATGTGAGTCTCCAACCACGCACTAGACCGATACGATATGAACATTTCCATAAAAGCGATTAAATAAAAAGAACAAGTTCTGATGGAGAGAGAAGGAGAGACGTAGAAAGAGCACGTATACACACATATATCTTTTGAGGCGGCGTTTACTCTTTGTCATTCGACGCATTAATATTTATTATTTCTATTTCTTTGTCTGTTTGATCGCGAAGCCCGTGGACGTTGACTCACCACCAATCTTAGGAGCTCCTATATCTCGTACTCGATGCACAAGTTCCTATTATATGGGTGGAAAGAAGTAACCTTCGGTGTGTCGCACGCGCGCGTCTGATTTATCGGTTCAACTTGTGTGTACCAGCCACATCGGTTTTCGAATCGCAATCGTCCGTTCTACTCTCCTTCTTCTACATACATATAGATATATATTCAACTGTTGTCCACAGGATGTGCTGGTTTCTTATTCATTTATTTCTCTGGGAGCTTCTACGATCGCCTCCGTCTGTCCCTGATGTTATTTTCTGCTGCTGTTACTCCTGATGCTGTCGGTATCTCGGGCTTTAAAAAAAAATAATACTGATGATTATACGTTTGGTCTGATGCTAGTACCCTTTTGGGGGATAACGATGACGTTGGTAATGATTTTAAACAAAGCCATATTCTATCGCAACTGGTAACTGAAGGAACCGGAGAGAAAGTATTCAGATAAATATTTAAAAAAAAAAAAAAAAAAAAAAAGAACAAAAGTTTTATTGTGATAATTTTACGGTATTGCTCACGCTTGTACGAGGGAGATGTTAAATGTCGAACATGAAATCGATTATATATATCTATATATAGCTTTTTTTACAAGGGTACATACGCATATGTATAAAAGGAGGAAAAAATAAATAATTGACCCTAGACGGCTCGAGACCTTCAGAGTATCCAGTCCATGAGGAAGTCACCGAACCTTTTAAGGCCGCATAAAAGGGGTTGCGGGCAGGGTTTCTTGGAAAATCGTCACCATGCTTGGCATTGCGAATTTCTTTGGGCATCAGTTGATCGGCCGAAGATGGAGTAAAGAAGAGAAGAAGCGAATCATCGACCGGTTCGGCTCTTGGAGACACCATCCAACTGGGGCCTCTTTTTTTCGAAAAAAATTAAAAAAAACCCGACCGAATACCTTCGACTCATTTCACGCATTATTATACTTATTGACTTTCCATTTTTTTTTCCACATACTTCCAAGTCTTGATAAAAATTTTCGTATTTTAACTACCGAATTAATTGCCAAATATTTGTGGAAACAAACGCGTAATGCGTTGGCATTTGTTATTATTTTTTTTTTATTTTTTTAAGAGTCTATTGTGAAAACCCTCAAAATATAAAACCCAGCGGAACCGTGACACGACCCTTGGCGGCGAAAATAAATAAATATAATGAGTGGCCAGGAAGCTAGTGGCGGTAAAGACAAATCAAAAGCACCGCCCGAGACTCCAAATTACGCGGAAGCCTCGGAGCCTCAGTTATCCAAAGGCTCAATAGCATCAGGCGAGAACAGTCAGATCGACGGTTGTGATTCTCGTCCAGAGGTAAAAGATGTATCTCCTGTTCTTTATCTTACATCTTTACACAACTCCCATCTGGAAATTTATCCACCGACTTTAAATCATTATACAATGACATTCCATCTGCAGTATGTACACTGCTACTATATATCTCATACTCTTTTTACTCATAATATAAGAGCCTCGTATCAAAGATACCCGACTTTACTTAACTTATTTTAAAATTTTTTTCATCAAGCTGTCGTGGGTACTTAATTTTTTTAAAATCTCCCACGCAAGTGTCTTTGGATACGCGGTATACAACCATGGCGCCGTAATAACCACACATTAATCAGCCACTTGGTGTGACTTGTGACTATATAAACTACTTTTAAAAATACGATACACGCTACTACATATATTTTGACCCGGTAAGTAGGTTGCCAGGCCATAGGGTGGGCATCCAACTAATAAAAGAAAACAACAAGTAGCGGAGGCATATACACCGTTTCCCCCATGTTTATTATTGCTTCGGGTACTATATATATGTATACATATTATGTGAAACTAAAAAGTTTCCCACAGACACAGACGTACATCCTAGTCACACGTCCACCGGAGACTCAACGGCGTCGCAATACAATTACAAGGGAAAGGGACGTCTGTATATCGCGTGCATACGTTTCTATTCATTTTAACTTTGCTCTTATCCTTTATACGCACTAGTGGGATTTTTAATAATAGTCACCCTCTATATCTACTCTACTTTGCAATGCACATTTCTGTGTGAGACCCTAAGAGAGTACCGTTCACCATACTATGGTATGACTGCCCTATAACTTTGTTTACAAAATTTTATATTTTTTATTCCCATTTTAAAAATATATTCTCCAGGTGCTGCTGTTTATTAATTTTTCATGCTATGGTTTTAAATTTTGTAGATGTTTAAGTCTAAACTATAAAACGATCAAGGCCGTGATGTTACGCTAAGACGCACAAACTCATATTTCTCGATTTATATTAGCAGACCAACATAAAACTTCCCACGGTTGCAAAGCGTCATATTCGACTCCTGGCGAGTTTGTACAGAGGGAGTTGCCCTTCTCGCGTGGACGACACGTGGCCAGAACCCCTCCAGTACATTATGACCCTCGACTTTGCGTACAGCACGTAAGGGCCCAGTACTCTACCATACATAATTTTCAGCTCTTTTGAACATACATGCGTCCTTTTACGGATGTCTTTTCCATGCATACGGGCGTCAATAGTTCCGATTAAAATGATTCATCGATTTACGATTATATGTATGTTTTTTTTTTTATCATTTCCTCTGATGTTTGCTCTTATCTCAAATATTAAATGCTGGCTGACTACGGCATGTATAGGTGTTTAATCTTGGGTGCTATTGATCATGAAACGTATTCACGGGGATCATTATTTCATGACGGAGATGAAGAAGGATAATGAAAGGTGCATACCGTGTTTTGAATGCAACGCTTCGCAGCTATACCTTTTTCGCTAATCATAGTGTACATGTATAGCTCGTTATACGGCAAGTCTAAGAAGCAATGCACACTTATCTCTAAGAAGGTAGTTGGTAGTAGTATAGGAGGTTACACCAGCTAGCTTACGTCTGTCAGATCCACGCACGCAGACATACCCACGGTACTTGGTGTAAGCTGATGTGAGACATTACGGTAAAATCCAGGGAGTCTATGACCGTGTAACGTTCCAACGCTCCAAGGCCCATTATTTTGTTAAGAGAAAATTCTTACCAGTCCTCACTCGAGTGAGAGTCAGATCCACTGGCTGACTTGAGGCAGTAAGACATCGTTACTCATCAGTTTTAGCAACACACTATTCATCTTTTAGTCTTCCGATGGGATTTAAATCGCCTTCAAGTAGTTGTTTAAAGAAAGTTTATGAGTCCTGGGGTTATGTCCTGCTTTGGAAGTACAGAAGACAAGCTCACAAGAAGACCAACTTTGCGCCTCTTTGAAAGTTTAAAGTATGCTGGTAAATAAATTCAAGTTTGTTTCGAAAAATTCCTGGAGCTAAGCCTTAGGCGCCCCCGCGATTATCCTTTCTCCGGGGTCTAGACTATACACTAGTAAGGTCGCTTTATGGTTTCACCACTGGCATTATACAGACAAGTTTACCGATGAATAAGTCTAATTTTTAAGGAATTCAGAACGTTTAAAAGTGATTTTCGTACACAGCCCCCGCAAATTGCCCGAGGCAACGTAGTATTTTCGGGCCATGAATCTCAGTCTTTATAATTTATTATTATCATCATTAGTTTTTTATTGTATTTCGGCTTAAGCCAGCTTTCACTGAATGGACTAGGACACGAAACGGCCATTTACTACCAAAAATCGACAAAAACTTTAGTCTAGAAGAGATTAACGCGTTCCTAAAATACCAGACTTAGTGGTGCTTGACACGCAATCGCGGTTTCTTGTTTCTCGTAGTCTGCTTTACTCTCTAGTTATATTCCCCGCATTCCTTACTCTTGAACAAAAACATAAACAAAAAATACTCTGTCGATATGATGAGACTTTGATGAGTTTCTTTAGCCATTTATTTTTTTTTCTGTACAGATAATCAGGAGTGCTCGATATCAAGCTCAAGACTACTTGACCGACCATAAAATCTTTGAGCTCAGCAACTATCTGATCACTCATTTACTAATCGATGAGCCGGACAATCCTATCCAATATCTTGCGAATCTCATTGACAAGTGTCTGCTGTTCAAAGCTGACTCGGGTCCTCCTCCGCTTGTTTTCAGCGACAGGTAAAACAAAAAGAAACATTTATTATATATTTCATTTACTTTTTCTTCTCATTTATTCTAGTAAATTTAAAAATTTATTTACTAAAACACACGGTCTATTATCATCCCTCGAAGTTTTGCGGTTACGTTTATTATAATTTAAACTTTTTATTTTAGCTTATAGTGATATTCTTGGTCGCTGATTGGCGTATATGAATAAAAAAAATAATAGGCACACTTCGTCACCGCCCTCGGGAAATTTCATTTTGTGGGATGACAATTTAGCTTACAACCGCAGGCTCGTGACAAATGGAATTGAAGAAATTACTACTACGAAAACGGAGACGACACTAAAAGTCACGACTGAGTTGTCCAATAATTTGAAACTCAGCCGCCGGTCATTTTATCTTGTTGTGCATTTTATATCCTTCTCTTAATCGTTTTCTCTCAGTCTTTTATCCTTTTAACTTCATTTTATAGTCTTTCGTCTGCGCTCGTTTCAAACCTCGCATCACTACAATAAATAATTGAATATTCTCTTTTATACATCTCTGACGATAGTTACGAATTACATCAACAAGCAAGAGATTGAATTTTAAGTACCATTTCAAGTTAATAAAACTATGCATGAAATAAATATATTGAAATTTAAATTCAATCGGCTCCAATTTAACTTGAATTATTATTAGGATAATAAATAATAAATAATTATTACCATCATCGAAACATTTTACAAGGTCTTGGACAGAATAAATTGTCTCTTTTGTCTAAAATTCACGATTCATTCGTATTCGTCCCTCTTTATTCTTATACCTATAATCAGTGGATACGACAACAAATTGTCTTTCAGTCTCTTCTCGACTCGTCTCCTCGTTTCTTCACTTTAACATCCACAGCAACAGCAGCAGCCTCAGCAGTCACCAGTCATTCCCCACTCAACCCAACTCAGCACCCTCAGATTCCTTAGAATCTGTTTCTTAAGTGATGTCTCAACGATAACTGAATTGCCAATTGATTCACCGAATCCTCTTTTGTTCGTTAAATCATTATTTATTGCTCTTTTCTTTCATTGTTTACTCTGCTATCTTCACAGACACATTGACGGAATATTCCAGAGCTTCGATCCATTACGCACTGGGACTATCACCCTGGATCAGTATAAAATGGCCATGAAGTTGCTTGGAATCTTTTACTGTCATCAAAAACCACCAGAGTGTACACCAGACAAAGTAGACAAAGAAACCTTCCAAGCAGAAGTGTAAGTTTATTGTCTTTGCTTTAATAAGGATGTCGTAATATCTGTAATTTAATAATAATACTAATTTTATATTTTTATATACAAATATGAATACGAATAGCATTTACTTAAAAGTGTGTTGCATGTACAAATATAAATTACACATATGTAAGCATGCGAACTACCGTCTTGAAAGTATCCTCGGTAGTTCCTTTGTAAGTTTATCAGTCCAAGTCATCCTGGGAATCGTCGACTGGCCACGCGATTAAGACGACGTGATGTTGACTGTTGCGAGAAATGCTAATTGATTGAATTATTTCGCTCAGTTTAAACATTTACTCAAGTGGAGACCGTTCTCAAGCTTTTTTTTAAATCTTCTCTAAAATATTTCCAATCAGTTTGTTGTTTTACTTGATTTTTTTAAAACTTATTCACGGGTCTAATTCCGCGTGAACGTTCCTTCTCATTTATTTCTTACTGAGAAATTTTTCCTGCTCATCATTCCGGGTTATTATATCGTGGGAGTCTATTCATTGCGTTAAACATTAATACAAATAATCACCGTTGTAGAAAATAAGATTTGCTTCAATTTAAAACTCGAGTGATGAACCGTGGCTTTTAATTCGCGCTCAGTTTGCTTGTGTTGCTGATCGCAAGTTAAGTGTACCTACGTGTGATTTGGTACTTTTTGCTTTAAGATATTTTACACATTATATATATATATATGTATATGTATATCTATTCCCATCGCGCGTTGGACCCCGCGGCATAGCAGAGAACGCAGATCTGCGTGTCTGCCCTTGGAAATGGGTCTCCCTCATAAAATTCACCAGAGGCTGCCTCAAGCACTATCAGAGTATAAACAGGAGAAGTTTAAAAAAACGAGTAGGTAGTATAGTACCATTTTGACTCACTGTATATAGCGGAATTTTTTCGTAATTGTAAGTATTCCTGCGATAAGTGGCGGCAAGGGCCGCGGGGTAGTGCATATATTTTCAGGAGCAGACGTGTGGCCTAGGGCTCGATATTCTTACTTATATATAAATATACTCTACTCTTTTACTTACATATATTATATATATATGTATATACCAAGCAATGCGCGGTTCCGCGGCTGCCCTTAATCATTCATTGGCCCTCTCTCTCTATCATTTTATATCCCTTTAATTCCCCGCACCGATTATATTAAACTTGTGCTCATTTAAGATACATGAAGTATTCGTTTAATATATCCTGTGTACATTTGTTGTGTACATGAACATGCACATATATATATATATATATAATGTTTTATTATTATTTAATAATATTGCGTGTTAGTTTGATGGATTTCTGTTATTTTTAAGTACATAAAAAAGACTCAGCAGTGAACGTCATTTAATAGTACACGAGCATCAGAGATGAGATGAGCGAGTGGACCAATTGGTTTTTGAAGAGGCCCTTGTATATAAGCGGCGCGTGCTTGTACGTAATTTAGTCCAATTGTCCTGCGCTCGCATCCCGTTCAATCTTAGGACGTTAACGTTTATGTTTTATTTTATCTTCGGGCTTATATATATATTTTAAATATGTATATGTATACATAAATATATATATACAATGAGTTGTAACACGTTGACGTTGTCTCGCCGATGACGTCAGTCATTTTTAGGTCAAATAAAATTCATCAACGACCAGACGACTAAATACATACAATCTCCATAGCTTTATATTTATAAATATATGTAGTCAAAAAAAAAATTTAGATCAACAGAGAACAATTGTGCTTTCTATTTAGATATACGTAGATCATCATTTTTAAAGATTTATGATAATAAAACCATAAAAAATTGTAAGTTTTTGTTTCAAGTGATAGCGGGAAAAAACAATTCAAATAAATTTTAGATCTAAATTAAAATATTGATATCAATTTGGATCTAAAAGTTAGATGTATTTATAAATGGGGATCAAAGTTAAACAGAGAAAAATAATGAAACGGAAAAAATTTTAAATTTCGATTTTATAGAATAAAAAACTTTGAATAAAACTGAATAGATCTATAGATATCTGGAAGATCTAAAGTTGCAAACAATTAGATCTATATTGATCTAATACACTGTAAAAAATTGGGAGTGAATTCGGAGTGATTACGATTTTTTGAATTCGAACTTACTCCGTCACTCGGAGTTCTGGAGTTTGAGAAAAAATTACTTCGCATACGGAGTAAACGGGGAGTTTTTTTTCAGCTGAATGATTTCGGAGTGATCTGGATTTTATTTCAGTCTACATTCTCTCCGATTCGGAGTTTTAATATTAAAATAAACACGTTTTAAGACTGGAATTTCAATCCAAGGGGATTAAATAAATAAACAATCATCCACTCCACATTCACTCCGCTAATTTTTTTACAATGTAATATCTCGTTAGTTAAAAATTATTCCTTCATAGACACCGTATTTTTATTGTCTATTTAAATTTCTAGAAAAAAACATTTGATCGCCGGATTAGCAGAACTAGTTGGCAAGAGCAGCAAGTAACGTTATAATCACCAAAGATGTTTTTTAAATATTAAAAGTACGAAACCGAAGAATGTGCGGTGGCTGTATCATCTGGTGTGCTGAGAAATAATGTCATCGGATACACTACTCAAAATGATATACATAAATTATCATGTACAAAGAATATATAACATCTACAATATAAATTTTACACGTGCTCAAAAATGTCGACAATAAAAAAATAATTTTTTTTTATATATATTATAATTTATCCAAAGTAAATGCTAATATATAACAAGAAATCTACATTAATTTGTCGTGGTTCATTTGGTAACCAGGTAAATAAAGAAGAAAAAATGGTTTTTTATTTACCTTAAAACTTTCCCAATCGTTGGTTTTGTCATTGAAATTAGAGTTTTAATATCTCGTGGCGTGTCCTTAACATAACTAGAAAGTTTCTATAAGTTTTAAGATAGGTAGAAAAACATTAGTGACCTCCCAGCTCCCAGTACGACCGAAATTTCGCAGAGACGAAGCAGAGTCACTGCGGGTGGCGCGCCCACCTAGATTATTTATGTTATGATAATTTGTCAGCCGCTCCTTGCTCAAGACTACGCAAAAATTATGGGAAACGTCTTTTTAGTTTTAAAGTTTATAAACACAAAAGCAGTTTGTTTAATAAAATACTTACAGGCCAAAACTCTTGGTAACGTTAACTGTCTAGCTTATATATAATACGAGTCAGAGTTTAAGTAGGTAACGTTACATTACATTAGGCGTAAGCATGTTATTCATATAAAACTGTACAGGTCGCCTCTGGGCTCTTGGCGACTTGTTGCTCTTTCTAAATCCTATTTACTCTTTTTATTACTCATGGTTGTTTTTCTTTCCTCAAACTAAACTCCTGAACCCGAGATCCCCAGCTTCAAACTGTCGCAGTGTGGGAGGCTCGAGAAACTAAAAAGATATTTTAAAATTTAAAAAATAAACTCGTGTCAAGTAAACAGATCTTTGTTTGGTAAATTTGAAACTTGCTCTTGATGTAAAAAATAGTTTATCAAGACTTGATAATAATCTACGGAGAGTAAACAAAATAATTTAAATGCTAGTGATTTAAATTGGAGCGGGAGAATTATAAATAATTAAAAAAAAAAAAAAAATAAATAAACGTCAATTTAGAGCTGAGTAAAGAGACATGCCTTGTTTGTACTCGATTAAAACCCGTCCAATTTATTATTGAGTTAGTATTTGGGGTAGATGCGCTTGCGCAAGAGATCTTGATCCTCTTTTATATACATTTGATACTGGAGACTGTGCGTTGGTGATGATTGCGTGACACAAACTCCAGGATATAAATGAATGTGTGTGTGAATGTTGTGTGTCAGTGGTTGTAATATGTGTTGTGTTCATGAGGAGTCCCCTCTTCTTGGAGAACTCGAGACAACCAGTACGGTGGTCGTGGGGGAACGAAAACCACTGGGTTAACGCTCGGTTGGCTGTTTCTGGATCCACACCAGCCAGTTTCAGTCTCGTGTCAGCAGCAAGCAGTTGATCGTCGTCATGCTTCTGATCTACGGTGTTGATACCAAGTGTGCGGTCCATGCTTTTGCATGATCAGCTCCAAATCATCCATGACGGCTATTACGATTTATTTATAATTTCTGGTTAGTTCTTGAATTTATTTACAACAGAGTATTCTGATCTATACTTACAACTTTAGTGATTATCCTACTTGTGATTTCCATTGAGATCAATCAGTTCTTGCCTAAGAGCGATCTAGATTCTCAGCTAATTGGATGCAGTTCAAGGACTCTGACACTGTCTTTAAAAAAATTTTATTAGCAGTGATACTTTTCATTAAAACAGTGGATCAATTTATAAATAATTTTAAAGAGACGCTGTTGATATTTAGTTGTGACAGAATGAAGTGATGATTCTTTCATAACAATTGATTTTAATTATTGCTGTTAAAAAAAAATATTGGAGTACAAAGTGCGTTGATTAATGAAGATCTGTGGATAATTTATAAAACAAAAACAATATGATGCCTGGTATTATTTTTTTATCGTCAATCTTGATCGTGATTTTTGCCGCTGCTATTTCGGCGGCACCAACACACGGGCATGCGATTGTTCCCGCCGCAGATCAATGCGACTGGACTGGAAGGTCAGTATCTGACGACACTTTTTTTAAATATTTATACCTGATCTGGTCCAATTCCACTGCATTTTATTTCATAATACCATAAAACATTCAACGCACGTACAGATTTCTTCATCTCAGTAGCATAATAAAAATAAAAGCCTCGTGCTCTCTCGTAATTAGCAGCAACAAATTATCGTGTTTTGTAATTTCGTAAAATTAATTAAACGCTCGCACTAAAAGTCTTGCTTTTACTTTATCTAATTATACCGGAAAATAATTAACAACTATCAGAAATGGAGTAAGAGGGAAAATTAATCCAATTTTATCCATTTCTGGCAGTAGTCAGATATCTCTTCTCTTTTAAATTTATATCACATTATTACGGATGTGTGTGCCGTAGTATAGTAGCCTTTCACTCTTATAATATAATTCAAATACATATGAAATAGCTGGACTAGTCATAGCCCTAGGCTATAATTCATGGTAATAGAAGCGGAACCAACGACTTAATAAAAAATCCTTGGAATTCTTTCTTTACTTCTATACCTTATTTGCAAATATTACCATTTATTTTATTCTATTCCTTGAATATTATATTTATATACATATATTATATATACAAAAAAAAAAAACAAATTCTCGGCTTGAGGTAAATGTTCTTGATTCAAGAAAGTTTTTTGAAAACTTCGATTTTCTCAAATATAGTAGAAATCTCCTCTGATTAAGACGAATTTTCTTCGACTGAGACAAATTCTCTTGGCTTAAAAAAATCTTGATTTCGTTTCCGAAAACGTTTGTCTTCTAATTCATTTTCTTGACAGAAGATCTTTTTTTTTTGTGTAAGGAAAAGACCTAGTACCCAATCAGAGAACTAGTTCCCGATCTCTGCGTGTATTTGTATATCTATATTTAGTAAAATTTGAGAAATATAGATATACAAATATATGAGTGGTCGGGTAATAGTTCCCTGATCGGGTATTGGGTCTCTTACTTAGTATATACTGAAAAAAAAAAATAAACTTTTGTAAAAACAAAATTTTTTTAAATAGTAAATCAATAAAAATTATTAAATTATTAATTTTCATATTAAAGTTTAAAAATAATTTTTGATGACAGAAGAAAATCGAAATTTGTTTACTCCAAAAAAAAAAAAAATAAAGTTCGCATATCTCAGCTAAGCTCAGATTTCTTCGACAAAGAAAATAATTTCGAATGAAGTCATCAAATTTTTTCACTAAAAATATTTAGATTGAAAATTTCCAATGGCATAATTTCTTGTAAACAGAAATTGCAGTCTTTCTAAGTTGTTTTTTCTCTGTATACAATAACTAATGATAATAAAAGCAAAACAAGAGGTTCAGATACACAAGTACCTTTTTTGGCGGTTGCTAATAACGTTCGTTAATCCGTGACAAATTTCTCAGCTATTGAATTCCGATTCGAGTCACGGTGATTTTAAAATTACTACACATTTATACATTAACATATGTATATTTATATCCAATGGTTGTGTAATAAAAAAATTATCAATATATGGTATGATTGTAAATCAACTTGTAGCTTTTGATTGGAAAATTTGAGTTGTAAGTTGCGTATGTTTGCTCGCTGAGTCGTTAAAGGGAGTGAAAAAGAGAAAGAAAAATAAGTAAGTAAGTAAGTAAGTAAGTATTGGCCAAGGCGAGACGATAATTTAATAGCTGCAGGAGGAAAGTAAACTTTTATCAAAATGTAAACCGGTCATACGACTACACGGAACCGGTTTAGCTCCCTATGACAAAGGGGAACGGCCCTCTTGTCGTTATACTCTGTTATTTTTGTTATTTACCTCCTTCTTTATCATCATCATCATCATCATCATCTTCTTCTTTTCCTTTTCCTAATTCTTATCCTTACATTAATTCTTCCTAGTCCACCTCTTCTATTTATTTTCCATCCTCTTATTTATCCTCATTATCAAATCCCTCAGAATAGAAGTAAACGTTCCGGTAGAATGCACGTGCTTATAAAGAATTTAATCTTATCAGCAGCAAGACGATAAAATTGTATACACAAAGCCGGCTTGTAAAATAAACAATAAAAAATTTAATTTAATTAAAAGATGACCAGGTCATTTTATATTTATATTTATAATTTATTAAATATATGTTTATTTATATTTTATAGTGGTGGAGGCGGTCGGGGAGTACGTCCAGTTTATCTCAGATGCTCAAGAGGCACCGTATCGTGGCGATATCCACGGGGTGCCCTGAGAGTTGTTTTATCTGGAGGAAACGATGGGAGAAGTTTCCGCGGGTGTGTTAAAGCATCTGGTCCAGCACGAGTTTACCTCGAGGGCAAGGGGACTTTGAGACTTGTTTATGCTCCCGGTGATGGTAAACACGAAGCGCTGCATCGGTGCTTCCATTCCAGAGGACAATTGGCAGCGTTGTATGTCGAGGCGGACGAAACGACTCCGGCTCGTGGTACTGTTAAGTTACGTTACGACCTGGAGCTGGAGCATGTCGACAACGTGGGAAGAAATGTTAGGAGAGATGAAGAAGCCGAGTGCAGACCCTGCACTAAAGAAGAACTTGCTGAGACCTACTGCAAGAGTGATCTTGTTGCTCGTGGAACAGTCAGTGCCGTTGAAAAGAGGCCGGATCTCAACGCCGCTGAAATTATCCTCCGAGTGACTAAAACTCTGAGACGTGTTGAAGAAACTGAGGTAAGTTGACGATAAAATTATTTTTTTTTTTTTTCATTTGATGCTAGAATTTAATGTGTTTTGTATTTATTGGATTTATTTTTAATTTACAGGACAACGAAATAGATTCAGGTGACCTCCGACTTCAGAGAGAAATAAGAGTCAGACTACCGACAGCTTGCGATGCGCGACATGGACAGGGAGAATTTGTGATAATGGCTAAGAAAAGACTTGGCGATCTTACCCTGGCTTGTGCCCCCAGACTTGAAGCCTGGGCCGAAGCTGTTCGCGAACTCCAAAGTGCTCCTTGTTTTCTCAAAAGTTGAAAAAAAAGAAAAGAAGAAAAGAAACTATAGATAAAAAAATAATAAATTATTATTTTAATCGTCTGTAAAAAGAGTGTAAATAATTATATATTAATATTTTTTTTGTTGTGTGTACATACTAGAGTATCTTGAGAATAAGTCGTCGATCTCCAAACTGTGATATTGATTTGTAAGAAGAAATTTAAAGAGATGGATTTATGATCGTATACAATTGCTTGTATAATAAAAATAAAATTAAAAAATATTATTAATTTAAATAATTATTTGACTGCTTTGTTCTTTTTACCCTGCGTTGAATATTTTTCTGTGGGAAAAAAATGATTTAATTAGGTATCAATTATAATTATAAATAAATTATTTAATTGAGTAGAACTATTTTCTCAACAAATATATATATTGTTTTATTTTCATTTTTTCTTAGTAACAAATACATGGAAAACAGACATGAAGAAGGCGAGAAATCACGTAGAAAACAGCTATATATTTTAATTGAGAGTGCGTAGCACATCCTTCTCCATTGAATTCCATTCTTTTATTATATTGTTATATTTAATTAAGAATTACGTTATATTAGTACACGTTAACTTCTCATATATCCACACAATGGTGAAAGAAAGAGTCATATTTCCTGACCGTAATCCTCATCACTCAGCACACCGTACACTGAGCAAAAAATATAAATACAATATATATTTTTGTGAAGAATTTTTCGACATGATTCAAAAAATTACTTTTAAATTTATCGTATTCTAATTTAAAATCATTCATTTTATTTAAACTCGTAAAAAAAACTATAAACTCTTCCGATAAGAAAATATATTTTTCTTTGTAAAATGAAGTAAAGATAATATTTACTTTCCGATATAATTTTTTTCTGCTCAGTGTAAAATACAAAATAATAAATTATTTATTAACTTTTCCTTTGGCGTATTTTGCATAGTTTTTTTAAATATATATATTTTTCATTGATTGGTCCAGCAGAAATTTTTCATCTATTTACTTGTTGTTATTGTCTGACGTTGCTGTTAAATTAAATACCACGAACCCTGATAGCAAGACTTTGTGGTCAGAAAGTTGGTGTCAATTAGTTGCAATCAAGTTGATGACAACTTTCAGCTTTCGTAACTGTTAACTATAAATTGTCATCAACTTTCCAAAAAGTTGGCAACAATTTACTGCCGCAAACTCTGAGAAAATTGAAAGCAACTTTCAGTCATTGGAATGACAACTTTTGCCACCAACTTTCTCAGAAAGTTGGCGACCAGCTACCATCAAATTATGAAAATGACAATTTTTGCGGCCAACTTGGTGACAAGTTGCTGCCAGCTTGGCTATCAGGGAGATTTTGCTCTTTCAATATATAAATAAAAAATAATGTACCCTCTGAGAAATTCCATTCCCGCGTTTTTTTTTAAATTGATTGTACATTAAATGAATTGAACATTATTAATCTTTACCAATTTTGTTATTTTTAAGGTCATTCTCAGACAGTACTCCTCACTTTATAAAAATCTTTAATGACTCAACAGCCATAAGCGTATCAGAATTTTATCAATTAATCAAAAACAAATTAAAGCATTGATTAAAAAATGGACAACGCAGTTGCAATTTCGCTGAAATGAAAGTTGTCATCGAAAATTTTTAAAAAGTGAAAGGTACTGTCTGAGAATGCTTTTAAATTAAAGTTTTAAAAAACCAGTAAAATAATTGTAATAGTTGCAGTTATTTTTAAATCACACTAGATAATAAATTAACTTATTAGTTAAATTTAACATCCACTATGACACTTGAGTTTATACTATTCAGAATCTTCTACGACAACTTAATTTTGTCACATATATTTTATCGCTACTTACTCCAAAAAAATAAATCCCTCATTATTTTATTAAACAGCAAAATCAGACTCAACGCAATTACGTAGTACATTATTTTCATCTATTACGCAACACAAACTGCTGCCCGACTTGACTAGCAGGAAATAAATAATTATAATAATAAAAAATATATTAAATCTCAAATAAAATAAAACATTTACCACTAAATATAATAAATATAATGAAAAAAAATTTTATAAAATCGAAACAAAATGTTTCTTCGTTGCAATCATTCGATAGTAAAATCATCCATCTAAGTATTTGATATATATATAATATATACATATAAAGTTATTGAATTAATAATTTAACGATGATTCAAAATAATCATATTACATGACGAAAAAAAAATAATTAAAAAATTGTTTACCGTGTGAGTTATTGTAAATATATAAAATGATTATGAAGTGTCGAAATATCAATCGGTTTAAATTCAAAGTGAGAGACACTCGTTAAATGTCACACGTGCATGCATGTTGGATTAATATATATTATTATTATTAAAAAAAATAAAAACTGGACTTGCTTGCTGTTAAATGAAATATCAAATTTAAAATTCTAAATAAATTTAACTCGTGTGATACGGGTAATTTGGACAGAGTGGTATCACAATGTCATCCATATTCGGCAGCACGACGATTTTATCAAACTCTTTCAATAATTTTGTTTTAATCCAATTAGTAACGTAGCCAATGTTGACAGCCCGTTCACCAACAGCTGGTCTGGCATCTAAATTTATTTTAGGAATTGGTTTGAATCCATACCAAAGTCGATCTGACGGTGGCGGCGGTATGTTAACAGACAGACATCCTTCTATACTAGATACACTAACCATCAATCGTATTTCGGTATTAGAAACTCCTTCCATCGCTCTTCGTACGTAGGTCAACTCAGCAGCCTATAAAATATAAAGACAGAGGTTTAGGTTTTTTTTTTTCTTTTTTTTTTTTCTCTTAAACGCAGGCATCTGGACTAAAGCTGCGAGACTATTTCGGCATTTATTCTCGCACGACCAAGTTGGCAAAAAAAATTTGTTATGCTTTACTAAAGATACAACCATTCACACATGGTGTGATATTCGATTAATATAATACATAAATTATTGAGATACTTTGGGAGTTAACACACCACTGAAATACCAGATACTCACATGTTGAAAGTATTTATTTGCTGCCAATTTATCGACCATGCTGAGAAACTTTCGCCCAGAAGATTGACTCGGCCTATTATAGAAAAAAAAGGTTCAAGTTATAAATAACTCGTGATAGATAAAAAAAAATGATTATTCAATAAACTTACGTTGATTCTCGAGTACTTGTCGGCATATTTATGCTTTCTTCATCCTCAGTTGAAGTTTCGGGACTGTCCTCAACGTCGCTATCGAACATGGGAGACTTAGCAGGCTTTGGCGAATCATTTCCGTTATTACTGTCATTTGAATTATTGATAACAGAACCAGCTCTGGTTAATTTCATTAAATTTAATTTTGTTTCGACGGTCATCGTCAGTCCGCATTCATACGTGATATTCAAATCAATCCACAGGCCTCGTTCATCGACCACCGGTTTACTCGCTTTGTGTATAAACGGCGCGCCTTGACCAATCACCAGTTCCGAGATCATCAAACTCTCCATAAAATACGGCAACTTTATGTTCGATAATTTTCGCTGGATTTTATCCTGGAGGACGTTTATCATGTCCGGGGATTTATGCATATCGAATATTATTCTACCGAGTAATGCATTCAACCACAAGACTTCGGACTCTGCTAGCGAGCCATTGGATTCCGTTGGCGTCGAAGTCTAATAATTTAAAATAAATAATTATTATATTTTATATTGACAGATAATTTATAAAAAATATTTCTCACATCAGCATAACGCGACATATAAGAATTAAATGATAGCTCTGCAGGAATATCAACACTAACGGGCGTTGTGGTCGAGTTTTTAGTATCACCAGAGGTTTGTGATAGCGATAAATTACTCGATGATGACGTAAGTTCCTTGCCGGACGGTATCGAATTACGTTTATTGCAAGATGTTGTTGCGAGAACAAGTCGTCTGTACCTATAAGTGATATTGATTACACACTTAAATATACATAGATGTCGAGGTTGGTGGGAATTAAAAACAAAGAGATTAACGATTTAACGGCATTTGAAAACTCACCAATCCTCTTTTTGTCGATCAGTTCTGCCAAAAAAAAATAATTTTGACCTTAGATCCTCGACATCATCTTGACAATCTTCAAATACATCTTTAGTGTCTTTCGAAAATGACAAATCGTCGTCTGTTTCATCCTCCTCGACTATTAATTTATCCTTCTCTAATTCCGTTTGTAATTCATCGTCAGACGGCGTCTCGAGTGCTATATTTTCGACGACACCCTCACGCCCTAATGTCACGCATATGGGATATTTTTTGCTCCATCTCCTGTTTAATGTTAAACACAATTTAATATCTTTATTTATTTGACGTCTATATATTTAAATATATATGTATATATGCATTAATAATTACCGTCTACGAGTCAAACCCTCGGGCAATAACTCAACTTTAGCTCCGACTAATGAATAAACACGTTTCCGTGTAAATTTAGCTGTTGGTTGCGGCTCATTCCAGACAGCGCGTTTAGGAATTCGCGTTCTGGTTTCAATCACTTTAAGTGAATCACCTTCGAGTTTAAAGTAAACAGATTGTGTTCGCGCAACGTGATAATTATCTGGCTCGTAATTATAAGGGAGTTCGTTTAACCAGCCCTCAAATTTATCAACGACAGCGTACTCTTCAGCAGCAGGAACCTCGACAACTGGGACCGTCGTGAAACTTGAGGGCTCTTCTACTTCAACAGGCATCGCTACAACCTCGCCAACTCTTTTTAACATTTTTTGTACTGTAACAGCAACTACACTACCGGCAAACATGCCAGTAAATAATGCTACAAGTGGTACCAGGTAACTTATCAACCCCAAAAATACTAACAACAAAAATATTCGAGACAATATATAACTTTTTAGCTCAGTTATTATTTTACCGGGCTTTGGAAACTCTCTTCTGCACTCAACAGGGACATCGGTCACCAAACGTGAGTACGCTAAATTTTGTACTGTACATACACTAGAAATTTCCGAAGTTTCCTGGCCTTTAGAAGTGTTTGAGAATGACATAGAGTCGACCTCCACCAATTCAGCAGCCTCGACTCCACTCTCAATACTTTCATCGCGACCCTTATTCTTGGCCTTCAAGCCCGTCTTTATACTAGAGAATCTAAACCTCGAGTGACTCTTCTTGCTACTTTTAGACGGCGACAATTCTTTGTCCGGCTTATCTAATTTTTCCGACACGTCTTCAGTCGGCGTAATGTTACCCAAGTCCTCAGGATCGCTGACACTAGAATTTTCTCTGCTACGATGTTTGTTCTTCTTCTCGCTCTTTATCTCAGATAATTTATCTTCAAATGTCTTAGTTATCTTACCACGTATATCTGACAGCACTTTCCAAGGATCAGAATTAGACGGAGGTGTGCCACCTTCAGATAAATCTAAACTAGAGGATCTCTGCTCACCCAATTCATCATTACTTTCATTATTATCAGATTTTAATTTAGGAATTTTAAATGGGCTCGATTTGGGTGACGTTTTTTCTGACTCCGGTGTCTTTGGTTTTTCTTCATCAGTGCTGGGATAAAGTTCTTCTAGTTCGTCATCACTTGCGTGGTATTTAATTACAGGTACAGAAGTAGTAATTGGTTTACCTACAATATAATTAATTATAATTATAATTATTAAAATAAAATTTAAAAAAATGACAGCTGGATAAAAATAAAATTAACCTTTCATCATTCCCAAAGTAACTTTTGCTGGACTTTGTTTAGAAGCCATTGTATGCTTGCAATATTTTCACCAAAAAATTTATTTTCTCCTTCTTAACAAAAAGAAAAATTTTATTACCACCACCGGAATAATTAATGGCACTTTCACTTTGCTAAAATGACTCACTAACTTGTCAGAATAAATAATCACGTATTTGTTTATTATTTTTTAAATTTACTTACGTTACATTACGTTTTAAATAACCTGTTAGTAAATTTCTGCTGTAATAAACAAACATATGACATGTCTGTTTAAATGACAGGACAACTTTGAATTTTTTACCCGGTCCATATTGTGGCAAAGTTTTTAAAAAAATAAAAACAAGTTATGAACGTGGAAAGAAATAATACATTAGTTTTGACCCTGACACTGGAATATTTGATGACAAATATTGTATAAGTACGCAGGAAATTTATGAGACAAAGTAACCAACTGACAGAAGTGTTGATACTGAGATCGGGATGGATTTTTAAAATGTTACCATTTAGAAGGAATTTCTTTGCAACCAGCTGATGCTAATGGAGACCCATGATTGAGGACATTCTCAGAGTGCCGCCATTTTTTGAAAATTTTAAATGACAGCTGTCAAATTTCAAAAAATTCTTCATGTCAATTTTATAATTCGATTGTTTAAATTTTTAAGGCTAAAATTTATTTTAAAAATTTCGGTTAACTTTTAATTGATGTCAACTGTAAGCAATTTTTCAAAAAATCTATCTCAGTGGAATTGCAACGGCGGTGTCCTTTTTTTTAATTAATGTTATAATTTTTTTTTAATTAATTGATAAAATTTTGATAAACTTATGAATGAGTGTGAACGTGACTGACAATTGTCAATTTTAAAAATTTTGAAATAAGTGAACTAAATGTAAATCGAATAAAATAAAAAAATGCGTATTTATAGAATTTGAAAATCAGTATGTGCATTTTTTACTATATATTTATAGTTTATCAATTCATTTATTTGTGATTTAAAACTTGTCTCATGTCTACTACATTCACACTCATGCTTATGAATGTAGCAGCCATCAGACAAATTTAATATTATTAATAGAGTAAATAATTGATAAAATAAAATTTAAAAAAAATGCACATTTAAAAAATTTTAAAATTAATAAGTGCATTTTGCACAACTCATGATGCGAAGCATCAAAGTTTGCTTTACGATCGAATTTTTAATAATTTACTTTATTTATTTATAATTTTAAATTTGTCTGTCTGCTACATTCACACTCGTACTTATGAATTTTGAGTCATTGGAAATTTTTAAAAAGTCGGGGATACTGGTCAGCCGGATGTCTATGTACAAATCGAAAAATCGAATTTTCTAATTTAAATTTTCTAATTAAGTTTTGAATATTACCTTACGCATTCTTCTGTAAGCTATAAAAATTGATTGATAAAAGAAAAGTAAAATTAAAAAATTAGGTTAATACGACCCAGCCTTAATGGAGTCGTAAAGTTTATCTTCATGAAACTACTTAATAAATCCAGCGTTTTCTATTTGTTTAAATATTTTTATGTATAATTTGTGCTATTCTAGTTGTCTATGACATAAACTATGTCTATTATGGTTGAAGTTTAATTTATTTTAAAAACAAACTGTTTTTTCAACATTCGCTCAAAGGAATTTGGTCCTGTGTGAAAAATAAATAAATAAATAGTTATTTTAAAATAACAAAAGTAAAAAAATTTATATAATTCTGCAAAACATAATCTAGGAATCGCACTTAAAAAATACGAAATTCATAAAAATTGACGTAAAAAATTTATAACCGGTGTTTGGTTACGAAGCTGGTTGTTGATGTGCTAAATGTCATTTTCTGTAAAATTATGAATGAAGTTGACGAAAATGAAATCAATGAGGCCTTCCAAGAGCCGAAGAAAAAGTTCTGGCAGGTAAGTGATTCAATGACTGATGATAGTTTGCTAGATGAGATCAAATATTAAAATTTTTTATCATAATTTTTTGGTATTGATGCAGAGATCATCGAGAAAAAGGACCAAGAGCGATGTGATCAGTGTGAGTTCCATGGACATATCACTGGATTCGACGATTGCTAAAAGAAAAAAACGACGAAGGATCACTGAGCTGGCTAGTAGTTTTCTAGCAGCATCAACTACTGGTAGACTGAGTAATGTTCTGCAACGTTCGTTTGGATTTCATAGCAATACTTCTGTAGGAATGATTGATGAAGATGGTGAATCAGGACCTAGTAAAAGGTATTTAGCATTTAATAAGATCCCATAGACAATGTCCAGTTTCTGTTATCAGATGACAATTTTCTTAGACCACTCTGATAGCCAGAGTTTCTGATCAGAAAGTTGGTATCAATTAGTTGCGATCAAGTTGATGACAATTTTCATCTGTTGTAACTGGACTACAACTTTCTGATGAAATTGAAGGTAACTTTCTGACACTGGAATGACTTTTCGAACTTTTGCCACCGACTTTCTCAGAAAGTTGCCATCAACTTATGGAAATGCTAACTTGACTATCAGAACAGTTACTTAAATTATTTACTTATTTTTTAGATGTAATAATAATTTACTGTTTTAGGACACGAAGTAAATGTGAGCAAGCAGGAAATGTCAGAATTAATAGCTGGGTAACAGATATATCAACGTATTCACCGGAGACACTGAATTCAAATCTATCTAGAAATGACATTAAAAAGCAGGAAGCTATTTATGAATTATATTGCGGGGAAAATGTTCTGTTAAATGATCTTCAGGAGCTCAAAGAATCGTATTTAGAGCCTTT
The DNA here is from genome assembly GCF_026212275.2 of Microplitis demolitor. Taxonomy (NCBI): domain Eukaryota; kingdom Metazoa; phylum Arthropoda; class Insecta; order Hymenoptera; family Braconidae; genus Microplitis; species Microplitis demolitor. Next base: position 5,570,609 of record NC_068547.1, on the reverse strand, counting down.
GCAATCTACTGATATCTTTACGCCCAGTGAACTCCGTACTTTGTTTGGAGATCTTGATATGCTTATTCACGTACACAGTAAACTGCGTGATGATTTAATAGAATTAAGAGACTCCCGGGGATTTACCAGCACGATTGGGCCAACGATACTCGAGTGGTTGTCAACGTTAACGGAGCCCTACGTCGAGCGGTGCAGGACCCAGATAATGGCGAGGCATCTGTTGGAGACGAAGCGAATGCGGAGTAAAAAGTTTCAGGAATTTATTAAGAAAAAAATGGAATCACCGCGTGCGGTTGATTTGTGGACGTATTTGGACGTGGCGCGATCGCGTATTGTCAAGTATCCGCTTTTGATAAACGAAATTTTGAGACGTACGCCGCCGACACATGAAGATTATCTGATGCTGAAAGAAGCCAGTGTTATTTTTTCAGAGATGTTGGAAAAAATAGACCAGGCAATGGGTGACGCTGAGTGTGATCTTGCGCGAATGAAAATAATATTTAAGACTGAGTATGATTCCGAGGGTTTAATTAAATCCGCGAAAGAGTTAATTACTGAAGGGCAGCTCAAAGATCCACGTGGACTGAAGCTTCATTGTTTTTTATTTGACACTTGTTTTGCTGTCACTCGTCCAATTATCAAGTCGCGGTTGAAAAATTATGATCTCTATTACCCTGTCATTGCGAAAGATCAATTCTTGATAGCAGACGCTGCAAGTGATGGTGATAATGATGATAGTAGGTTAAAAATAGCTGACCGTATTTTAATTGTACGAGATGAACATGACAAGAAACATTGGATCGATGCTTTCAAAAAGGCAAAACGTCTTACTAAAAAAGTAAGTAAAAAGTCTATTGACAGTGAAGATAAACCTTCAGAGGAATCTGCTTCCAGAGTATTACGTGACAAACAATTTCCTAAAAGAACAACTCGAGAACGTCCGATTTAGGACAATTTAAAAATGAACATTTAAAAATCTTCCAGTAAATTATTAATTAAAATAAAATTGGTGCCTATTTAATATATACAAACTTAAATCTATTTGATACTCATAATAATAATTAATAATTAATTGTATGTCTCGCGATATAAATATTTATATAAAAACAAATTATTAGTTGGTTAAGGGGATTTAAAATATTTTTTTAAGTAAATATATGTAAGTTTACATGCGCCTTGAAGGCGAGTTAATAAAAAAAATTTAATATTAATTTATATACATTTACATTTATATTCATTGAAATCAAGTCTTGTTGGGTTTCATGGAATTGCCATCAGGGTAACGTTTGCGAAAGGCTTTGATGAGCTGAGGGTCTATCAAATGGACACCATCAACTTGGTTGCCGAGAGTTATCCAGTTTGGCTGAACGTTGTGCGGTCGACCAAATAATTCTATTTTTCTGGTGCTTGGACTCATCCGCTCAATTATACCATAAATTTCATCGGGTTTGTGACTTGTCGCCCGTACTTCAGCTACTATTACATCACTATCGAGTCCACGGTTGATACGAGGATTACCTTTCATGCCTACAAGACAGTGTTCCTTGCCATGATTCAACCAGTGGCCTGTGCGTCCAGTTCTGATGATTCTCTGCAGCTGGTTAGTTTTAACCCATATTATTTCGTCGACCCTCTCGTAGCCCCAGAGTTGCAGACACTCGCGCCCAAGCTCCATAGCTCTGCCAGTTACCCAGAGAAATAGTAAACCTTCATCTTGCAGAGCAGGAATGCCTAGTTGTCGCATCTCGTCGTCGGACATGGTACCGTAAGGCAGTTCCATGTGGATATCCCACGGCGGGTCGGCCATAATTACTGCGAATTTACCGAGGACTGTCATGTCTAGGTACCGTAAGTCGCATTGGATCCACTGAGGCGGGTACAGAGTCAATTCAGTGCCTGAACCTGGTCCAGTAACTTGTCCAGGTGTTTCAACGGCGGACTTTGTTGTATTATTTACACTTGATAGATCTGTTTCGGTGACGTGTTCCTTTGATAGCGCTGTTGAACCATCAACTTCATAATGAACGTATCTGTAAATAATTTCATTAATACTAAGTACATTCTGCAGCAACAGCATATGATAAATTATTTAAATTGTAGAGTACTTACTTGCATGTATCCATATGGAAACATGTGTTTAAAAAACTACAATCGCCTAATGATTCATCAGTATGACCCTGAATTATTTTTTTAAAATGCAATTTTTTACATTTAGAAGCTCCGCTTCCATTGAGTTTTTCACACTCAACTCTAGTTCCATGGGGACAAAATTCCATCACCTGAGCGCCTCCTTGTGAACGGAAACGTTCAGCCAGTGATTTCTCTTTGGACGTTTGCTTTGACAGTAAATCCAAAATTTGTTCTCCAACTTTCTTGCTCTCTTTTTCTCGAATTGTTGGCATTGACAGCAGAGACATTATATCCTCTGCATTTTTAATATCAAGCCTCGGTTGCTTGTCCGGACTAACGCTCTCGTCATCTTCTTCCTCTGGGTCATCGTCGTCAGTCTTCTCCTGCGAAGTTGTGTCCGTATTGTCATTATTTACCAGGTCATCTATTTTCGTCTGACTTGACACAGACTCAACTGACAGAATAGTGTAGCCCAGGACTCCGTCCTCCGTGACTTCTCTCATTCTGAAATAAAATAAATAAAATTAAAAAAAAAAAACTAAACAAAATTAAACAGCAAACACTTACTTCAATACATCTTGTGCCGCTAATTTTTCAAGTATTTTTTTGATATCTCCATGAGAAACGTCAGCGCTTAGATTTTTTCTCAGCTGGATACTGAGATCCGCTGACGTTGTCGTCGTACTCGGAAGACTTTGCCGCAATATATACAAAATTTCACGTTCAAATTCATCATTTTTTATGTGATCTGTTATCACTATCGACTCTAAAATTTAAAAACTTAATAGCAATAACAATAAATATTTATTTTCGACAAATAGTTACCAGAATTGACAGCATCCGCAACAAGACTTGTTGTATTAGGGAGAGTTAGAGTAAACAATTCATGTCTTTCACGTTTTCTTTTTTGCAATTTTTCACGCAAGCTATTTCGTTTTATTTTTATGGCCTGGATTTCTTCAAAAGCATCAGACATTTTTTAAAATCCTTTTTTTAAAAATATTCAACACATACCCTGAGTTTATATCAGATTTGATGTCTGTTTACTTTGCTATCTTGCTCCTGGATGACTACTGTTCTTACTATCAGTTGGATTGTTGAATCCTGAAGTTAGCAAACCATTAAAAATTTTCAAATTTTTTTTTCAATGAATCGATTACAAAAAAATAAAAAGTAAAAAAATGCACATGTAGAAAATTAAAAAATCTACAGGTGTAATTTTTTTAAAATATTTTTTTTTTTATAATTTATACATTTATATTTTATAAAAAAATTCAAAAATTATTAGACGCCAGGTAACTGCAGTATCATTGGACCATGATCCTGAAGTTGGCAGACAATTAACAATATTCGGATGTTTTTTTTTTTTTTAATGAAAACTAAAAATATACACATGTAGAAAATTAAAAGATCTAGAGGCGGAATTTTTAAAAAATATTTATTTTGAATAATTTAGTTTAAAAAAAAAAATCAAAAAATGATTAAACATCAGGAAACTGCAGTATCATGTTGGATCAACTTGTCATAATGAGGTTCTCTGGCGCTAGATGTCATGACACCAGATTCTGATGTTGCTGTTCTTCAGTTACTGATTAATCAAGGTAACAAAAATAGGCGAATCGCGCGCCACAAAGATCGTACAGTCACCGTGTGCTTGTACTGTGTGTATTTTATCAGTGTTTGCTTTGCTGTTTTCAGTTACAAGTACAAGCAACAAACCAATAAAGATTAAATTTTTTGCCTAGTCTTAGCTGGTTAGTTCGTGCTAGTACTAGAGGCTGTAAACTGGTGTACAAACCTAGGATTCGAAGTCGAAGCCAAGATCAAGAAATAATCATCAAGGTGGAGTGGACAGTACGGTGGTGTCTTGTGCTGATTTATTAACATGTCGACAAATAAAAAAATGAAAAAACTAGAAGACCCTGGTTCTGGTGACGGTAATGAGTCCCGTGACTACGATCTTGAAATACAGAAGACACTTGAGGATATTGACGGTTGTCAAAATCAAATCGATGGACTTAATGAAAAAGCCAGCGACGAAATTCTTGAGGTTGAGAAAAAATATAACAAGCTAAGAAAACCATACTTTCAAAAACGCAATGATATCATCAAGAGGATACCCCATTTTTGGGTTACTGCTGTATCCTTTTTATATAATTACATATATTTATTGTTATATTTATTTATTTATAGTAAACGTTGACATTTAGCGGTAATACCGGCGTCTACCGGTACCCTACGCCATCTTGTATTATATATATAGATATATTTATATGTATATATGTATATATTGTATGCTTGCTACGCGGTTGTGTGGCGCGATTTGTTACTTTCAAATAATATTTTTTATTGTATTGTTTGTTATATTTATTTCCTTGATTGAGTTGAATTAATTTAGTTTGTTAACAACAAAAAAATAGCTGAGATACTGGAGGAAGAGGAGGAAGATGCCCTTAGATACTTGAACAAGTTAGAGGTTGAAGAATTCGAAGACATAAAATCTGGATACAGGATTAATTTTTATTTTGATGAGAATCCGTACTTTGAAAATGATGTATTAACTAAGGAATTTCATTTAGGATCTACTGGTGAGTGATGTTTATTTAATTGTTATTTTTTTTTAGTTAGTGAGTTGTAGTTAGAATTGTAGACACGTTTGCTAGCTGTCACTTATTTTACTTACTTGCATTTTTTAATTTTTTGATGTTGTTTTTTATGAGACTGCCCAAGTAGCACAGAGACAAATTTAAGATGTCATAGAGATGTCTTTTAAAAGGGCAGAGAAATTTTGTTTGTCTCAAAACCAAATTTTTTCTATATAAATAAGACTTACAGATGTTAGTCCTGGGAGACATAGCAAATTTGTCTTCTTTTTGATGTCCTTAACAGTCATTTTATTAGGGGGCCTTATCGATGTCAAAAAACAGACTCAAAACTGCAATCTTATAAATGTCAAAGTCATGTCTGCTACTTGGGTAGTAGAAGTAAATTAAACTTTAGAATGATAGTTGATAAAAAATGTATAATGTAAATTTGTAGCATGATCTATGTTGTTATGAAAACTCCTGCTTATTTGCAGGAGATCCAGCATCGCAGAGCACAGTTATACGTTGGAAAGAAGGCGCTGATTTGACAAAAAGATCCAAGAGTAAAAACCAATTGAAAGGACGCAAGAGGCCACTAAGCCACCGATCGTTTTTCGACTGGTTTACGGATCATGGTGATCCCAGCTCCGATGAGATTGCGGAACTGATTAAAGATGACATGTGGCCTAATCCTCTACAGGTAATTTGATGATAGACGTATTTAAAAATAAAATGGTGATGTTAGATTAACGTAATGGTATTTCAGTACTATTTGGCGCCGGATATGGATGTAGAAAACGGAATAGAAGATGAAGGAGAAGAGATTGATAGTGATGAGGCTGAAGAAGACGAAGAAGCTGGAGAAGAAGGTGAAGAAGTTGGCGAGGGCGAAGAAGTAGATGACAATATAGTTGTTGTTGAAGATGACGCTGAGGAGGACGATGATGAAGAAGAGGCTGTAAATGACGAAGAAGATGTTGCGAATGACGAAGAAGATCTTTTAGTAGATGATGAAGCTGATCGTGAAGGTAATTTTTATTAAATCGGTATTTTATTAATGATTTTAAAGTTAGTAAACAATTAACACTTTTCGGATTTTGTTTTCAACAAATTAATTACAAAAAAAAAAAACATTAAAAATATGCACATATAGAAAATTGAAAAAACTACAGGTGTAATTTTTTAAATTTATGGTTTTGAAAAAAATAAAAAAATTATTAGATGTCGGCTAACTTCAGTATTATTTTTATTGACGTGTTTTTTATGAATTTTTTTTTTTTTTGCAGATGGTGAAGGTGAAGAGCCAGAATAAAAACATAAATAAAGCTGCAACTTTTGTTACACGTTGCTCAGGATATTAAAAATGAATCACTTAATTTAGAACCAACAAGTAAATTATAAATAAGAAAATTAAAAATACTATTAAGTACCCAGGGATTTTTCACGTGACCACCGACTTCTGTCTGGCTCTATTACTCATTAATTGTATTAATAGTTGAAAATAGTATAGATCAAAAAAAAAAAGTAAAAGTTAAGCGCTAGACAGGTGTTGTTAAGTCAGTGCTTTTTGAACCTTATTGGAACAATTTTATTTTTTTTTTTTTACATAACGAGATAAATCAGTATAAGTGACTCGTTATATTATTATAAATATTTTGATAAATTTCAAATGAAGATATTTTTTGCTTTATTTTCTCACTTGTGGGACCCTGATAAATAGATTTTCACATATTCTTATAATAAAAAATTTGTATATATATTTGAAAATAGTATGGCCGGTAGTAACGATAAACTTTTTTTTATCGGTCACTACATAATAACGATTATAATTCATCTTGTTTCTGTCTATCTTCCATTGTAACCATGAAATTTTTAATTATATTTTAAATACAAAATAATGTTAATCATAATAAGTTTAATACTTAAGATAAAATGTGTATTTGCGATCATCTTAAATGAACTGGCCTCAAGACGTCAACGTTAAAAAAATAATTTATTAATTTACAAATTATTTTAATTATTTTTTAATACAATCGAAGACAAAATAATTTCTGATTTTGCAAAAAAAAAGAAAAATAGCAATATTAAAGTTATAAATTTATTAATTGTGATAAATTAAATCGCACAAACAATTATTTTTAAAATAAAAATAAAACTTGACGTCTATGTGTAAAAAAAAATCTGACAGTAGAATAAAATTAACAATTTGAAATACACAACACAATATGGTCTGTGAAATAATTTTCCATTATTGTTATAAATAAAAAATTGATTTTCAAAATTGGATTGATTTATAATAAAAATTAATGTAACGGAACCGAAGTATACCTCCGTTTGACAGGAGGCCATTTCCTCAGCCTCTTGGAGTAGAAATTCACGCGCTGCGTAGCCCCGACCTTGTTTCCAGACGATACTCAATCGAAAAATATACTCGGGTGACTAAGGGTGGACATTTTTTATATTAGTTGATTGGATATAATTATAGTCTTATTATTGGTACGAATTTGGCATAAACTGGAGAGGTAGGTCTGATTACAAGATCAGAATAAACTCGAACAGCTTCGGTAGCTTCTTGAGGTTCCAAGTGAAAGTTGTAGAGCAGTCCAGCCAAAAATGTCTTCATTTCGAGCATTGCAAACTTTTGACCTAAAGTAAAGATAAAACAGGTAATTTGACGTCATGAGATTGAAAAGTTAAATTTTTGTACAGAAAATTACCTATGCAGTTGCGCGGTCCTGCGCTAAATGGAATGTAAGAATAAGGATGTCTGTCTTCCGGCCGTCCCAGAAAAAATCTATTCGGATCAAAAATATTCGGACGCGGCCAGAAATTCGGATCGCGGTGAGTGTCGAAGATGAAGGTATTCACTATTGTTCCTTTTGGTACAAAGCAATGTTCTGTAATTGGACAAATTAAACAATTACACTGCGATTATCTCCAATTATAATTATTTAAGCAAATCGTGTATATACTTAGTTGTAAGTCTTCTTCAATTCGTCTTGAAATAACTGGTACACTTGGATAAAGTCTCAATGATTCTTTAATGCAACATTCCAAATATGTTAAACGTTGGATCGCGTCCATACTCATTTTTCCATTGCTTTCTTTCAACACTTCTTCAATCTCAGATCTTGCTTTATCCTACAGTAGGAACAATAAAAAAGTTGTATATTACTATTGATACTAACAAAAAGTAAAAATATAACAGCTTTTTTATTTTTTACTTGAATGTCTTTGTGTTCAGCTAAAAGTAAGACAGCAAACAACAAAGCTGTAGCGGTAGTATCGTGGCCCTATAAAAAATAATTTTTTAATCAACATATGTCTTACTAAAATTTTCCAATAGTTGCAATTTATTTAAAATGATCACTTCGAAAACAAACGTATCAACTTCTTCATTAATACTTTTTCGGTCGACTCCTAATTGACGCTTTGAAGCTTCGATTAAAATATCTAGGAATGCGAGTCTCCTGCGTTTTACTATTCAACAATTTAAGATCATTATATTTATAACATAGCAATCTAAAGAAAATATTTATTTACATACGTCCGTCATCAGATTGTGAGTTTGAGTTTGATTCAGCCGACGAAGAATCATTCAAATATTTTCCTTCGTTTTTTTCATGATAACTTATACGTTCGTTTATTATCTGAAAACCAAAAAATATATAGAAATAAGACACAAACTTGTAATAAAATGTTTATAATTGCAAACTATAAGCTGACCTTATCTGAAAAGCCGTGAAGTTTTTTTAAGACCCTAGTCTGCTCTCGACCTTTGGAAGTTAGACCAAAAATCCAATCGATCCAAATCCATGGCCTCGTACCTCTATAATTTTAGAGATAAATCAGCTGAAGCTTCAGCAATTAACAACTGTATTTATTTTCATTCATAATTTACCGATAAAGAAAAATTTCGCCGATTCTGTGAACTGATTCAAGATAATTATCTTCATTCTCATCACTTCCTTTCAGTGTCACTCCCATAGTCGATTCTTAAAATAATATCATACAAGATATAAAGTTATAAAATATAATCAGAAAAGATCTTCAGTGCATCTTACGAAACAAAATACATTTTTTTTTTTTACCGCAAATTGTTTTAAGAGTAAAAGTGGTAAGTAAAGGCAAAACTTCTTTAATAACTCCATCGTTAGCTTCAGATTTAATTTCATTGACCACACGTTCTGTATGTTCGATCATGAAATTTAGATGCTCTTTGAGAATGTTGAAATGGAATGCTGGAGTCAATATTTTTCTTCGACTTCGCCATTTTTCTCCTTGCGAAATAAAACAGAATTTGAATAAATTAATTTACCGTTCGGATTTGTATATATAACTTTAAATTATAATATTATACCTGTACTTAGTAGAAGTCCATCTTGCAGCCACGGACGAATTACATCGTAGAGTATACTCTTTTGTATATTTTTAGTGCTACTTAGAAGAATCTATTTTTTGAAAAATAAAAATACTGTGTTAAAGACATTACTGTAATTGAAAGTATATTTGAATGAATATTAAAACACTAACTTCGACATCATCAGGGTGATAAATATTTACAGCAGGCCATATTCCTAGCCAAAGTTTCCATACAGGATAAAAATCTCTTGATGCGCGACGTAGTAAATCCCAAAACTCTTCTAATAATTATAAATGATGAATGAATGATTAAAAATGGCTGAACATCAATTAGACTTTTATACTTAATCTAATACTTGTGACAGGTTACTCATTTTTACATATATTACAATAATCAAAATGACTTATTCGTTGCAAATATATGATCAAAAAATGGAATAATATATAAATATTCAAACTAACCAGGAGATACAGCAGTGTTTAGACCGTTTCCAATAATTGGATACGATTTAGGTCCAGGAATTTTATCACAGTAACGTCCTCGTTTGGTTGAGTGGACATAGAAATGTATCACAATAAATAATAAAACCAATGATAGTAGGCTTGTTGAAACCAGGGAGGAAAAATCCATCATGTTTTCCTGGACGAACAGAAATTATAACTTGATATTATTGGTAAAATTAAGTGGTGATAAATAATTCACCAAAAATGACTTTTCTTAACGACTCGGTATCTTTTTTTTCAGCGCTTATGCCACTTGACGGTTGGTGATAATAATAATGATAACATATAATGTAAATATTTACACAAATAATAGATATTTTTTATGTCGATTTATTGATTATGTCTCTAAATATCCCAAAAGACTTTTTTAACTTATGAACTGCATTGTGATAAAATAATGCGCGCCTAGTTCTCGATAGCTGATAGTCAATTAGATAATGATCTTGTTAAGTCTCGGCTGGCTGTCTTTAGTCTTCGTTTTGCTCTGCTCTTTTCCACAACGTTTACAGGTCAATGAAGTCAGTCTTCTCTGACAATTTACTTCATGTAATTGCGTTTCCTTTTTTTTATGACTGCCAGTTTTTTTTCTGTTGCATGAGTTTGAAGTTCACAGTACACGTGACATAAACAGCGACGATCAGAATCCTTCGCATCGATTTTCTTATCAACTAGCTATCAATTGAATCTAGGAAAAACAAATTTTTCAGTCAAGATAATATTTTTATAAGTGGATATATTAATTACGTTGTATTTAAAAATCGCAAAAGATTAATTTAACTCGTAAATTGTAGTTCGATCACTTATATTGATATATTATATAAGTAATGATGACTTAAATTCAATAGCCAATAGTCTCGGCGAATCTTTGCTTCTTTATCTTCAGTGGTTTTGCTCCGCTCTCTTCACTCAAGGTCCCTGTGAAAAAAGTCTATCTCCTTGACCTTTTACTTCATGTGATTGCTGATGTTTTGTATCATTAATCATTTTTTTTTTTTTTTTTTCTTTTCCATTGCATATTTGAAGTTGCGAGTACAAGCGACATTAGTATCGATAGATGGTCTCCTTCGCATTAATATTCTCATCAACCAGCTATCAATGGAATCTATAAAAAATAACCTGCACGGTATCTTATAAATATTTCTTCTCATATGCTTATATGAAACATATTTGAATAATTGGACATATGTACAGTCGGACCTCGTTAAAAGACTATCATTCTGTCTTTTTTATAAACCAGATATCGCGATAGAGAGAAATTAATAGTCTTATAATGAGGTCCTACTGTATTTGAAAATGAATAAATAGAGTGATGTAAATATTTATATTTCAGAACACGTTACTTTTTTAAGGCATATCATCAGGAATATTAACACCATTATTTGATATTTAAAGAGGGAATTTTACTACGAAGGGATTAAATAAATAAACAGTCATTTGCTCCTCATTCACTTCGGATTTGATCCGCGATCACTCCGGAAATTTTTTACAGCGTATGGGAATATTTACTTTTTTTTGGTATTAGTTAATTAACATAATTATGATTATCTTATTATTGGTACAAAGTTGACATAAACTGGAGAGGTAGGTCTGATTACAAGATCAGAATAAACTCGAACAGCTTCGGTAGCTTCTTGAGGTTCCAAGTGAAAGTTGTAGAGCAGTCCAGCCAAAAATGTCTTCATTTCGAGCATTGCAAACTTTTGACCTGAAGTAAAGATAAAACAGGTACTTTGACGTCATGAGATTGAAAAGTTAAATTTTTGTACAGATATTACCTATGCAGTTGCGGGGTCTGGCGCTAAAAGGAGTGTAAGAATAAGGATGTCTGTCTTCCGGCCGCCCCAGAAAAAATCTATTTGTATCAAAAATATTTGGACGCAGCCAGAAATTCGGATCGCGATGAGCGTCGAAGATGAGGACGTTCACAATTGTTCCTTTTGGTACAAAGCAATGTTCTGTAATTGGACAAATTAAACAATTACACTGCGATTATCTCCAATTATAATTATTTAAGCAAATCGTGTATACTTAGTTGTAAGTCTTCTTCAATTCGTCTTGAAATAACTGGTACACTTGGATAAAGTCTCACTGATTCTTTAATGCAACATTCCAAATATGTTAAACGTTGGATCGCGTCCATACTCATTTTTCCATTGTTTTCTTTCAACACTTCTTCAATCTCAGATCTTGCTTTATCCTACAGTAGAAACAATAAATTTTTCAGTCAGATAATGTATTTTTCAATGTAAATGCATTAATTACATTTTATTTAAAAAATGCAAAAGATTAATTTAACTTTTAAACTGTACTTCGACCACTCATATTGACGTATTTATAAAGTAATGTTGGCTTGAGTTCTCGATATCCAATAGTCTACGAATTCCCGCCTGTTTGTCTTCAGATATTTTGCGCAGTTCTTCACACTCAAAGACCTTACGAGGAAAATCTGTCTCCTTTGAGTTTTTACTTGGTCTAATTTCTGTTTTGCATCACCAGCTAGTTTTTTTTCGTTACTTATGATTGTTAAGAGTATACGTGACATCAATATCGACAATTAGAAACATATGATATTTAAAAATTGATAATTAAATTTTACAATCATAAAAATTAATATATTAATAATACTCAGTTTTCACCCGCTACTCGCTGTACTTTTTCGAAAATATATAATATAATATAAATATTTTATTTATAATAATATGCTATGTTGATCTCTTAATTATATATCTATAGAGCACTATTGCGAACCTTCAACTCCATTTATTTTTCCTTATGTTAAATTAGATTTAATTTTTTAAATCATATTTAGGGTAGAAGTATCGTTTTTAGCAACTTTAGGGCCAGTTTTGGCTACGTAGAGATTTTAAATAAAATAATTTGTAAAATACGCAATGGCACAATTAATTTTTAAATGTGTCTGGAGATACTTTTATCAGACTATTATAATTAAATTTTTTTTTTAATACGTTTTCATGATTTAAAATGAAGTATTAAATGTCCAAAAACGGAACAGTGGCCACCAATGGTACTTCTATAACCTATATTTATAATTTAAATCATTACCACAAAAAATTATGATATTTTTTATGTTTTTGTTAACATGAATAGATCTCTTTCCTATAATGGATGATTCCCTGTAATCGATGATCATGTTCAAATTTACCGCGTGCGTCAGAACACGAATTTATATACGACCGGTCGTCAGACGAAAGAGAGGGGAAAACCCGAAATCTTCCGAATGCGAGTTACAAGTTACGAGCAAGTTAAATATTTTTTTCCGGGACAACTATATGAGTAACCTAAAATACTTTGTTTGTATTCAATTGTATTTGTGTACAATTTATTAAATTTTTATAATTTCGAATTTGTGCCCCACGTTAATTTGAAGTTTCTTTAATTAGTAAATATGGCTGATGTATTAGATATTGATAATGCTGAAGAGTTTGAAGTTGATGACGAAGGAGATCGTAAGTTTATTTTTTTAATTTTTTTATTCCTTTATTTTAATTAAAGTTATAAATTTTAACCTCACTCGACAAATAATTTATTTGCAGAGGGAATCGCTAGACTGAAAGAAAAAGCGAAGAAAAGAAAAGGACGTGGACATGGAGCCGAATTAGTATCAACTCGTGATGATGTTGGTCACTATGAGTCAATGAATGTTGTCGAGGATGACAATGAACCCGGTCCTCAGCGATGTAAGCAAACTATTTATTTTAAAATAATTAATTAGTAAAAATATAAAAATCACAATAATTTATTTTTTTAAATTTAATTCCAGCTGTAGAAGGATGGATTTTATTCATAAATTCAGTCCATGAAGAAGCGCAAGAGGACGACATCCAAGATAAATTTTCCGAATATGGTCAGATTAAAAATTTACACCTTAATCTCGATCGCAGAACCGGATTTCTTAAGGGATATGCTTTAGTAGAGTATGAGACTTTCAAAGAGGCTCAAGCCGCCAAGGAAGCTTTGAATGGAACTGAAATTTTAGGGCAGGCTATTTCAGTCGACTGGTGTTTCGTCAAAGGTCCCAAGAAGTAAGTTTGCCAGTATCAGTAATAAAATAAAACCAGTTAACTGGAGATAATTATGATACTGACGTTAACAGACGTCTAATAGTTTTTTGAATTTTTTCAAGCCGATAAATTTAAAAAAAAAAAATATTTAAAAAATTGCACCTATAGTTTTTTTAATTTTCTACATGAGCATATTTTTATTTTTTTTTTCTGTAATTTATTTGTTAAAAAGAAAACAATCCAAAAATAATTAATTATCCCCTAACTTCAGGATCATAAATAATTACTGAGCTTAGGAATTTGGACATGATTTAACATCAATTAACCGTTATTTCATTTTTTTTTAAATTACAGAGTCAAAAAGAGGAGTCACAGACGGCGATAGTTTTGTACTAAAAATATTTTTTTGCCATCGATTCCAGACTTTGCTGTAAAACATTTCCAATGTATCGAATTTTTTTCAAATGGTTAATGGTACAAAAAATAAAAGATTTATCAGTAACTATGTACTTTATTTTGAATACAATTTAATTGATAATGAAATATGAATATTTATCTAAATTATTATTATTATTAATTTTATTTATTATGGGTATATGAAATAGAAAAATTTATAGTTATTAATAATAAAAGGAAGTCTTTAAGCGTAGTAATTAAGATTAGCTTTCTTTTTAGCCTGTACTTCATTGATTGCTTCCATTAAATCTTCATGTGTTACTGCTGTCGCGTTACGTCTTAGTGCAATCATACCCTAGAAAATTTTAATGCAATAAATTATTTAAATTATTAGTAAATAATTAATTATCGTACACCATAAAAAATCGGGAGTGGTCTGGATTTTATTTGAATCCTCATTTACTCAGGATTTAATCTGCGTTCACTCCGCAAATTTTTTATAGTATACAGTCGACCTCCATCAACACGGACAGTTAATTTATTGAGGTTAAATATAAATAATAAAATAAAATAAAAGTTAATATTAGCAGCCAGTAGTTATAGTAATTTAAAGAATTCTTACAGCTTCAACGCAGACGGCTTTGCACTGAGCACCGTTGAAATCATCAGTTGATCGTGATAATTCTTCAAAGTTAACATCTGGAGACATGTTCATTTTACGGGAGTGAATTTGCATGATACGAGCACGTGCTTCTTCATTGGGATGAGGGAACTCAATTTTTCTGTCTAATCGACCGGATCTCAACAAAGCAGGGTCCAGAATATCAACACGGTTTGTCGCAGCGATGACTTTAATGTCAGCTGTAGAACTGAAACCGTCCAATTGATTTAATAATTCTAACATAGTACGTTGTACTTCACGATCTCCAGCTTTCTCAGAATCGAAACGTTTGGTACCGATAGCGTCTAACTCATCGATAAATATTATAGCGGGCGCCTTTTCTTTCGCGAGAGAAAACGCATCTCTTACTAACTTAGCACCGTCTCCAATGAACATCTGAACCAGCTGAGGACCGGCTAATTTTAAGAAAGTTGACTTTGTTTGCGCAGCGCAAGCACGAGCCAGCAGAGTTTTACCGGTTCCAGGTGGACCGTAGAGCAAGACACCTTTTGGCGGTTGGATTCCCAAGTTTTGGAACTTTTCCTTGTGAGTCATTGGTAAGACAACTGCTTCTATCAATTCCTGGATCTGCTTATCCAACCCTCCAATATCTGAGTACTGTTCAGTCGGACGTTCGTCGACTTCCATTGCTTTTACCCGGGCATCATACTCTGCTGGAAGAGTCTCCAGTACCAAGTAGCTGTCCTTGTTGACACCAACTAAGTCACCAGGCTTCAATGAGTCAGCATCTACGAGCCCAATTGCCGGCAAAAAATATGTCTGGCGCGTTGATGTCTTGATGACAGCGCACTTTCCCTTGCGTTGGGAATCCAAGTCAACTACTGCTCCATCCTCTTCGCCCATGTCTTGAGGATCCACGTCCAGTAGTTCGATCACGTTTGATACCAAGTATGGCAATGTTTTGTTTACTTTTATTTTCTCAGTGTTTTCCTTTATCTTATCATTTTGAGCCTGGAGTTCATGGGAGATACGCATTACGTCGCTCTTCATTATTTTTATTTCATTGTCCAGTAAACGAATTCGTGATGTTAATTCCTCTGTGGTCATACGTTTGACATCTTCCCCAAGAGTTTCCTGATAAATGAATAAATTCATTCATTTAAATGAGTGTGAATGTAGCAGGCATCAGATAAATTCATAATTATAACTAAATAGAGTAAATAATTTAAAAAATATTCATAAAAAATGCACTTATTATTTTGAAAATTTTTTATAAGTGCATCTTTGAAAATATTATTAATTATTTACTTTATTTATTTATAATTTTAAATTTGTTTGATGTCTGCTACAATTACACTCATTCATTTAAATATTTAAAATTATTGTGTAAAATTTTTTGTCATAGATGAGTTGCTGTTTGACATTATAACCTTAAAAATAATAATTATTTATTTAAATTACCTCTTCACCAGCCCATATAGACTTGTCTTCAAGTGTTGTTGCTGCCATGAGTACTATTTTTATTTAACACTTATTTATAATATTAAATTAAGATTTATTTTGGAGAAAACTGAAGAATAAATCGACAACTGGATTCTCCGGAGAATGAAGAATACTCTGTTTCAGCAAGTCACCAAAAGTTCGAGAAAGAAAAATTAAACTCACTTGATAAAACAAACTTTGCTTGCTTGAAAGATATGCAAGCGCTCTGCAGCGCTACTAGAGTTATTTGAAAAGTGCGCGGCTGATAATCAATACGGCGGCAGACGCCAATTCTAGTGCGCGCGTGAAATTTTTCCTCGTCGTCTTTATTCATTTATTGAGTATAATAATAGTTTTTTATAATAAATAACTTTCTAAATAATTAACATGAAGTGTAACTATCACTTTGGGATAATAATTAAATTTAATTGATTAAATAAACGAGCTTGTAAATGAAAAATAAATTTGTGCCGGCCTGTGGCATGAAAGTGTTAGTGTGAGTGATAAAAAAGTAACGCCATTTTAGTTTCAGTTTTTTTGGGGGAAAAAATTGTGCCGTAAAAAAAATTTTAATTTATTAAATAATTGATAAATAATTAATAAGGGAAAAATTAATTTAATAATTATCTCTAGAGAATGAATCGTTGAATTTCTTTACTCTGTTTCTTTTCTCAAAAGAGAAAAATGAAACTTACTTGATAAAACGAACCACGTTTGTTGGAAAGATATGGAAGCGCTCCGCAGCGCCCCTAGAGTTATTTGAAAAGTGTGCGGCTGATAATCAGTATGGCGGCAGACGCCAATTCTAGTGCGCGCGTGAAATTTTTCTTCGTCGTTTTTTTTCATTTATTAAATATAATAATAGTTTTTTTTATTATAAATTACTCACTAAATAATTGATATGAAATGTAACTATCACTTTGAGATAATAATTAAATGAAATTAATAACATGAATTAGCTTATAAATGAAAAATAAATTCGTACCGGGTTGTGGCGTGTAAGTGTTAGCGTCGTTCGTTTGTTTGTTTTTTTTTTTTTTTATTTTGCTTGTAAATTTGAGTATTATAGATTTTATTGTTAAGTGATAAATATAACAGTGAGTGAGTGTTATTATTGAAAAGTGTTGTGATGGTGATTAATTAATGACAATAAAAAAAATGTTAGTGTGAGTAATAAAATATTGACGCCATTTTAATATCAGTTTTTTGGGGGCAAAAAATTGTGACGTAAAAAAGTTTAAACTTATTAAATAATTAATTAGTAAATAATGTGTTAAGTAGCGAGGAAAAAATTATCTCCAGATAATGGATTGTCGATTATCTTTACTCTGTTTTTTTTCTCAAGCAGAGTATAAAAAAATTAAACTCACTCGTTAAAACGAAGCTCGTTTGCTCGAAAGATATGCAAGCGCTCCGTAGCGCCACTATAGTTATTTGAAAAGGACGCGGCTGATAATCAATATGGCGGCAGACGCTAATTCTAGTGCGCGCGTGAAATTTTTCCTCGTCGTTTTTTTTTCATTTATTAAATATAATAATAGTTTTTTATTATAAATTAGTCATTAAATTATTAATACGAAGTGTAATTATCGCTTTGAGATAATAATTAAATTAAATTAATTAAATAAACTAGCTTATAAATGAAAAATAAATTTCTACCGGGTCGTGGCGTGAGTGTTAGTGTCGTTCGTTTTTTTTTTTGCGCTCGTTGTTTAAGTGATCAATAGAATAGTGGGTGAGTGTTATTATTGGAAAATGTTGGGATAGAAAATGATCAATAAAAAAAAAAAATTAATTAATAAAAAAAAGTGAACCTAGTGATGAAAAAGTGACGCCATTTTAATTACAGTTGAGGGTTGTGAAGTAAAACTGATATTAAACTTTCAAATAATAAATTAGTGAAATAATAAGTGTTAAAAAGTGGGGAAAAAATTATTTCACTAATAATTTTATTTCTTTTTGGAGAAATGGAAGTAATTAAAGAATATCATTTGCTTTAAACTCCATCGTGGAAGTTGCAGATGCTGTGTTAGTGGAGCTGGTGAGTCATTTAATTTTTTTTAAACTAATTAGTTATAAATATAATTAAAAAACAATCTAAGCTTTCATTGATAGTTTTTAAAAATTTATTTTAATCTTTAAAAATTTGGCTTCGAGACAAAAAAAAAATTGTCTTGTCCTTTCAAAAGATCTTTATAACATCTTAAAGTTGTTCTGTGCTATTCGAACTTCCGTTGCTATTTAAATTTAAAATTACAAACTCTCGCGGTTTTTAACATCCGATATCACGAACTACCCTATCAACAGCACTTATGACCTCTTACATTCTCTTACGTTGGTAAGAAGTTCCCGTCATTTACCTCTTGCGCAATCATAATCAAACGTATAGACATGATCCGACCCAAACAACAATAATAATAATTATCGTCATCACGTTTGGTGATTATGTTAGGTTAGTAGTGTCAGTTGATACAGCTGACCCAGCTGTCATGTATTCGCGAGATGTTTATGTGCATTTAAAAAAGTGAATAATGGTTTAGAATAATTCAAAATCTAGTGAAATAGTTTTATTTAGAAACATGGTTAATACGGAATATTTATATTCCTTATTTATCATTACACTTGGTGTCCTTGTGGCTATTTGTTACAGGTAAGTATTTTATTATTTCCAATAACCTGCGATGTTTTGTTAAATAAATTTTCCTATGAACAAAAACAATTAAATTATTTTTTAAATCTTTCAGCATCGTTTGGGCTGTTGTTGTTATCATCCTCTATAATATTGGTCGTTTCTGGGGTGAAAAAATAATAGAACGTGTTAACTTGTTATTGAAATTTAATAAAAAATTTAATACTGATAAGTCTGATAGCAATAAAAAATGCAAAGTATGCTGTGGTGATAATTGTAATAGACATAAACCGTCTATTAACAATAGCCATGTTAAAATTCCAAAGGATCTGGACTCTGCACTGCAAAACGTAATTATATTTAATTACTTTTTTCAAATAATCAATTTAAATTTATTTATTTCAGTCTTTAAAAATATTTTCTCACAATTTTTTCTTCTTTTTTTAATTCTTAATTACTTAGTTGACAAAAATCCATTCAAATTTTTACTCTGATGTCTAAAATTTATTTACAATTAATTGATTAATAAAAAATCATAAAGGACTGATAGCTTTATTTTTTCTTAAGGGTATTTTCAGATGGTGCCCCCGACTTTTTAAAAATGTGCAATGACTCAAATATCATAACCGTATTCAAATTTAATAAATTAATTAGAAAAAAATTGAAATCTTAATTGAAAAAAGGACAACTTTGTCGAGATATAAAATTTTTTAAAAATTACTTACTGTTGTTACGAAGTAGAAGTTGAACAAAATTTGTTTCATGAATTTTAGCCTACGAAATTTGAAAATTCGAATTATAAAATTGACTACTTTGTCCTTTTTTCAATTAATGCTTTAATCTTTTTAAAAAGTGGGGGGGGGGAGAGGCACTGACGGAGAATAGCTTTAAAAAAAATCAATCAGTAAAGATTAACTTAAATATTATTTTTAGCTATTGGAAAAAGTTTTGCAGACTTATGTATGTACCTGGTACTCAAACTTTTCATCAAACGAAGCATTTGTACAGCAATTACGTCTCACAACAACAATAGCTATTAGAAATTTAATCGGACGGCTTCTCGATGCCCAAGTGTCCGAATTAATATTCAATAATTTAATTCCCATCGCGCTGCAGCATGCCCAAGACTGGCGCGTCATGGCAGAATTTGCCGATAAAAAAGGCGGCAAACCCGAAGATTATGCCCGTGATTATTTAGGACACAGAATACACCCGGCAGCTTATTCACGCGATCAAGAATTGAATTATCTCAGAGGTCTAGTCACTGGATTGTTGCCTTATTTACTACCCAGTACTTATGTATCAACTAATAATAAGGTTTTAGTAATTAGTAATCACTTTTAAAATTATTAATCACTATGTTTAATTATTAATATATTTATATTTTCGATTTAGGTCTTATTGCGTGAGATTTTAGCTAATTGGGTTCTGCTGCCTGCAATAGATGCGTTGGCAGATCCAGATAATATTAATTTTCTAGTTAAATTAGGGACTTCCTGTGAAGTACTCTTACCAAGTGAAATTGATTCTGTGAACGTGCCAGTATTGCAAACATGGATAACGCCTGTTATTACCATTCAAACAAATGATGATCCACTAAAACCTTCTTTGGATCAAGTACTGAACGATCCGCAGCTTCTTTATTTATTTATGCAACACATTAAAGAAACTGGGCCCGTTAATCTCTTACAATTTTGCCTCGATATCGGTTAGTAAATATTTAAATAAATAAATAAATATATTTATTCAATAATAAATTATTTATTTAATCAATAGATGATCTCAGTAAACGAATGTTGAATCCTGAAATAACTCGTGAAATAGAAGAAAATTTGTACTTGGATGCTCAGAATATTTATTCTACTTACTTAGACCCCAATAGCAGCGAGTACATACACTTACCTTGGCACATAACTCTGGGTTTGCAGCAAATACTCGAAGGTGGACCGGGTAAAATACAAGAACTGAGAACATCTAGGCCACTGTACCAAGCACATCAAGAAGCACACACACTTCTTGAAGCCATTTGTTTGCCATCATTTCACCACAGCTATGAACTATACAAACTGCTCTGCGGATCTCCATCCACAAACTTACCGTCGAAACCGTCGTCACAAACGGGATTGTCTGGTAACAGCGGAGTCGGACAGAAATTAAGCTATCAGATTAGTAAAATACGAAGCGCCTTGCGTGCATCGACTGTCGATGGCGCGACATTTGAGGCCCCGGATGTTTTCAATGCCGAAGAAGTTGACTGCACGCCGCGCTCTTACCAAGACGACAGTGCGCTGTGCATTGATAAGGCCAATAATCGCGATTTAACAGCTTGGCGGGTTACTGTACCCCATGTTGATGGAGGTGGTACTCATCCTTTGTACATGATTGCAATTCACAGTTCTGCTGACAATAAATCTTGGAGCGTGTTGCGCAAAGATCAAGACTTCCATACTCTCAGATCACGTTTACTGGAATTTCATGGCGATCGCGAGATGAATGACTCTCCGCTGCCGACGCGAAAAAATCAATATGTATCTCTGGCTGCTAATCGGCAACGCTATGAAGACTTTTTGCAAAAATTACTTGCGAAACCTACACTACGTAGCAGTGAATTATTGTATATTTTTCTTACAGTACCTAATTTTAAACCTTATATTAGTAATTACACGACACCGGATATCGGGGTTCTGTATCAAAGTGTAGCTCATAAATTACGTAAAGAAAAGGGACAAAATCTTGATAAATTTATGAATGTATTTTTAGCTTCAACTAACGTTGAAAGTGAGCATATTAATTTAGGCGTTGATCCAATAAATGATAGTAATTTTGTTGAGTCAACTAAGAAAGGAAAAGATTTGTTATCAGGTCCTTTTAATAATAATTTGAATATTAATGATATCGATCATCAGAATTTACCGTTCATTGAACCTAAAAAGCAACATGTTAAAGGTGCTTGTTATTGTGTTGCTGAAGCAGGTAATTTTAATTAAATTTAATTAAATAAAAAATAGAAGAAGAGGAGAAAAAGTAACTGGGCCGTAAAAATTTTTGGAAATTAATTATTGACATTTTTTTTCTAAGAATGCCCATTTTGCTTCCTCTTCCTCCTCTTCTCATTCGCTAATTAAATAAAATAAAATAATTTATTTATTGTAATTTACAGTGGATAGTTTACTGAATGCTCCACCAACGATATCAACATTTATTTGGCTGGCAGCATCATTGTCTCGTTTAAATTTGGATCCAATTTGTAATAAATATTTAGATAAAACATTGACTAAATTACTGAGCGGTGGACGGGCGGCGATGGTAATTAAATTATTGCACAATGTTATGTTTGGATCTAAACCGACGAGAAATAATGTATCCACGGTGAGCCATGAAGATGAAAAATATTCAAGCGCTAAAGAAGGCCTGTATAATTTATTACCCAAGTGGCTTCTTTATTTACGTAATGACTATTGGTGTAAACTCATGGACTCTCTTTTGGATCCGCTGCAAAATGCTCCGCTGAATAAACATCTCGTTTACTTTTTGATTGATCACATTGTTCTCACACTTTTTCCAGAATTATCTCTCTGAGATTTTAATTGTTAAGTTTTAAAAGCAATATTTATTTTTACATTCCAAATATTTAATTGTACATACCGCTCAATTGTAAATAAATCGCTGTAGCACAGCGTATTTTATTTTTATTTTTTTTAAATATAATTTATCGTAATTTTTTAATAATTATATATACATAACTCTCATGGTGATAAATAAATGCAACTAAATAATTTATTTAAAGATTTATTTATTTACAACATTTACATGTTATTATATCAATTATATGTATATCTATCTATATATAAATATAAATATAAATAATACATCATAAGTACACTTCGTAATTGCGATGTGTTTTTTACGTAAAATATCAGTCTTATAAAAGAAAACTAGGAAAAATTTTATGTTTTATTAAAACATTTCAAATATTTTCAAATACATATCCGTGCATTAAAAAAATTATTTTTTTATACAAAGATAAATATTAAAAGCAAAAAATTTATCATCACAATCTTATATCAATTATTATTCTATTGCGTGGCTTCTGCTTTTGATGAAAAACAAATTTTTAAGGGGGATTTGAATTTTTTTCACGTACCTGAAGATCAAAACTCTTTCTCTTCGCGTAACGAAAATCAAAAAATTTCTGATATTGAAGTTAGCCAACGTTTAATAATTTTTGGACTTTTTTTAAAACGGGAAAATTATAAAAAAAAAGTATTTGAAAAAATTGCGCCTATAGTTTTTTTAATTTTCTACATGTGCATATTTTTTTTTTTCTAGAAATCGTGTCATCTAGTAGATTTTTTACTTTCCGATTTTTCTTTTTATTGCGCGAAAAATGTTCTGATATTCAGGTACATCTTTTTTCTCTTTCACACTCAAATCGGCGAACGATACTGTCCTTTTTGCACTAGCGCAGTAAATGGAAACTTTGTCCGCGACTTTCTCTTAATTAAATGAAAATTTTCGGAAAATGAAAATGTAGATCGCTAGATTACTGAGTAATGCATCGAGCCTCGTTCTTAATTTTTCACTTAGAGGATTTGTTTCAGAGAAAAACTTGGGAAAAAATGACTATAGATCCTCCTTAGTGGATTTTTTTATTTTATTTTATATTATAAACTTGATCTGAAATTGATAGACTAATCGTTGAAATTTATTAAAATCTATATTTAATTAAGTCATAAATAGATATTTAAAAAATGCATACATATTTAAATGCTCTTTCTGTTAATTTTTAAATAAATTTTTTTAAATTATCGCGTAAAATTTGAGTTTGTATATTGATTTTGAAAATTATCTAAAATCTTTCCTTGTCTAAGAATCTGTTGGATTTTCAAACAGAGAAATCCATAAAAAATTTTATGATATTGTATAGAAATGGGACTAAAACTTATTTTATTAAGAAAAATCTAAAAAGCCGCTCACTTTTATAATCACAAAAAAGAACGCTCGTGTTAAAACTATGATTTATTGCCATGAAAACCACCAGGAGTTGGATTACCGCCTCCTAATTCAATTTGAATTTGTTCAAGCGTTTTCCCTTTAGTTTCGGGTACAATAAAGAATACAAAAGCAACAGCAACTGCGCAAATAATTGAAAATATCCAAAATGTCATATCAGTACCCAAAGCGTCTTGTATGTCGCTGAAAAATTTAGTGACAATAAAAGCCATAAGCCAATTGAATAAACAGGCGCTGCTGCCAGCGATACTCTTAACTTGGGAATCGAATATTTCGCCCATCATCATCCACGGAATTGGCCCAAATCCAAGCGAAAACAGTATAATAAATGTGCAAATTGCAACCAGTGGCAGCCACCCGATAGAGTCAACCCCATTGACTTTGTTTATCTTCATGTAGAAATATACGCCGAGTATAAGTGTCGTTAAACACATGGCAACACTTGAAATTAATAACAGCAGCCGTCTACCAAGACGATCAACAATAAGTGTGCTGACAAATACAGCAATAACTTGCATGCTTCCAACAACGATCGTTGCAACATCTGAATTCATCGTACTGCCGGCAGTTTCGAATATCGAACCAGAGTAAAATATTATGGCATTAACGCCACTCAGTTGCTGGAAAAGCATCAAACCAAATGCAATAAAAAGCCCTTTTACTGCAGCTTTTGATCTGACAGCTGTCAAAAATGACACTTGGTTACGATTTGCTTCAGCCAATGCTTCATTCTGCGCTTCCAATTCCGGCTCGATATTATAATCTGGTCCCCGTAACCATCTGTAGCTTTCTCTGGCTTCATTGATCTGTCCCTTCTTCAAATAATACGTCGGTGTTTCGGGCATGAAGAAGAATACTCCGAAAAATATGAGAGGCACAACAGCCGATATCAAGGATAATGCGAATATCGAAAGCACGGAACCTAATATATATGTTATTAAAATACCAGCTGTCAACATCAGTTGAAAGTACGATCCTAAACTACCGCGAATAGAACTTTCGGCAATCTCACCGGTGTACATTGGGGCAGTTACACAAAAAGCGCCTCCGCTTACGCCCAAAATATACCGACCAATATCAAACATTACTACGGAATTAGACCATATTATCAATATCCACCCGATAGTGAATGGCACAACCAATATTAACATTGCGCGTTTTCTGCCGATTATGTCTGTAAGAATACCGATAGGCACACAAATAGTGGCGGCGCCTAAATTGAATATCGAACCGATCCATGAAAATTCTGTTGGTGACATCGGTATGTTGTATTCTTTGGCCAAATTGACTCCGTCTTTTCCCGCGGGTGATGTCCAACCCAATACCATACCTGCTGCAAGCGCACCAAGAGTTGCTGCTAACCCAGCAATGTATTGTGTTAATTTACGCCCACCATTTTCATTCTCACTTGATGCCGACACTAGCGTTTGCTGGGATATTCCGATGCTTTTTTCAACCATTCTTCGACTTTGAACGCTCCGTAGTGGTGTTCTTTCTGTCACCTGAAAAAGAAAATAAATAAATTATTTATTATCTTTATCAACACAAAATCACAACTAATTACTCTTCAGATAATGAAAATCACGATAAATCAGTTTATGTTTACTTTTAAATTTCCAATGTTTTCATTAAATGAGACATTTTAAATGATTTACACATAATTAAAATGATAAAAAAATATATTGATAATTTATTACTGATAATTTATATCAAGTTCCTCATGTTATGAGATTAAAAGTGTCTGCATAAACGAGAAACGTCAAAATTTTATAATAAAATTAAAATCTCTGTACTAAATTATTAATTATTTTTTTTTTTTATTTTTCAAAAATTTTTGACATTAGACGATTTATTTTACACTTTTTTTTTAAAAGTCAATAATTGAATTTAAATTTTAGCGGTTTAAGAAAAAGTGGAAATTTGAAATTTTGCGCGCGAAACATTGACAGTAAAACAATGCTACCACTCTTGTAAAAAAACATGATTGATAGATGTGTTATCGATGACAAAAGCGTGTGCGAATTATTTATCACCATCGCGAAAAATAAATAAATCGCGTCGATAAATAAAGAAAAATAATTCAGTAATGTGTAATTAATCAGTTTACAGTAATAACAATAATGATAACAATGTGAAAGTTACATACAAGTAAACTCGATGAACTCGACTCTCCCCCCATTGTTTGATATCCTCGCACCATCGTGATTTTTTACAAAATAAAATTTAAACAATCGCGTTCTACTCTATTTGAATATGTAGATAAATTTAATTAATTAATGAAATAAAATTAAGACGATTTGAATATTAACAAATGGTAAATATCAAATAATTAGTGAGTCGCGATACAGCAGGTTTCTTTAATGAACACAACTGAAACTACTCTATTGCCACCTAGCCAACAAATTTTATTACGAACGAAATAAAATTAATTGCGATAACTTCTTTCTTAAGTTGTTAGAACTTGTCACGCATTCGCGCGTCTCTTTAATTTAATTCAAACGTTGACGGGTTTATAATTGTGTGATATAATACATTTTTAAATAAATTATTTATTCAAATGACATCAACTTCTATTTTAGTAAGTCGATACTAAATTCCATTTTCAGAAGCATGCAAAGTTTTTGCATGGAATTCGATTTCTTTTATATGATTTCGATTTATCGCTACTTTAAATTTATGTTTTAAAAATTAAGAATGAGATTCAAAATTTTTTAAAAATTATAATGAAAATTCACTTTAAATATTTATTAATTTACAGATAAATATTTGAATTATTTGATTTAAATAAAAAGAAAGTATTGGAAGTTTATGGGTCAGTTTTTGAAACTAAAGTAGCGATATACTTTACATCTAATTGATTTTTATAGAAATAGTTTTATAGAGTTCAATAAAATCATATAAAGAAATTATATTTTTCATTGGTTTCCAATAAAATCTTATAGCTTTTATTGGCTCTTATATATATATATATATATATATTTATATATTTATAAATTTTTTATTGAAAAGAAAAATACAATTCTTATAAAACTTATTAATTTTTATAAGGAATTTATCTTATTTGATAAGTATAAAGAATCAAAATTTAGGAGGTTTAATACCATAGAAAAATCTAATAAATGTCGGAAATCGCCCCCACCTCTTCGACTTTCCTATAACTTTGTAAAAACATTCTTTATTCAATTATGAGCACTGTTTTTCTCATCCGATTATAAATCATCTTGAAGTCAGCAGACAATTAAAAATGTTTGGATTTTTTTTTTTTTTCAATAAATTAATTACAAAAAAAAAATTTAATACGCACATGTAGACTATTGAAAAAGCTGTAGGTGCAATTTCTCAAATATTTTTTTCTATAATTCATCGTTTTTGAAAAAAATAACAGTTATTAGACGTCGGCTATTCATGATACGGCAGTTAGCAGACGTCTAATAATTTTTAGATTTTTTTGAAAATAATAAGTCATAAAAAAAAAAATTTTTTTTAAAATTGCACCTATAGTTTTTAAAATTTTCTACATGTGCAAATTTTTAGTATTTTTTTTTTTAAATGACTTGTTGAAAAAAAAAAATCTAAAAATTGCTAATTGTATGTTAGCTTCAGAATTATGGCTATTACAGTGTCATAATTAGAAGCATACTAAAGAAACATTTTAAAAAACTTATAAATGTATATTAATGAAAAAAAAATTTTTTTTAATTTCTCGATTTTGACTTTTGTCGCCAAAATTTATATATCACACGTTGTTTCTTATGACATTAAAAATGTTTTTCTACAATTACAGAGAAATCGAAGGGGGGTGGGGATGTTTTCGGAAGTACATCTAAATCTAATTTTTTTTTTTTATATATTATACATACACATATATATAAGCTGATAAATATTATCTGTCCAAAACAAGGACTATAAGTGTTCAGAACCGGTAATTTACGTCTACTTTATTTATATTTATGTTTATGTATATGTCTATTGTACACGCGAGCATGTAGATGAATATGACTATTATCTTATTAAATTTTTAATTAAACCAGTTAAAGTATATTTTTATCGTATAAATAAAAAAAAAGTAAACGTTTATTGTTATAAGCACGTTTAATAATGAAAGCGCTGAATTGCGTATAGTCGATGATATTGCCTGCTGGTGTGCTCACTACGTTAATAAATGCAACCATGCGATAACGTTTCTCGTGCAAATTGGATTCAGTGACTTCTATAGGTCAAAGTTATATTTATTATACTGTATTGAACATACAGGCATCTTAGTTATTATTATTTTTTTCTCGTTATAATCACAATTTTGATCTTGATCCCAAGTGCGATAGTTATTCGAATTTGCATACAGAATTTAAATAAATAATTGATACATAAATTTAAAGTGGATTTTTAATTTTTAACTTTCTATAATTTACGTTATAGCGAAGAGTAAAAAAAAATTGATTGTCAATTAAATTATATAATGAGTATGTGGAACATATGGCGGTGATATTGAATGTGATGTTGATATTTAATATGAGTTTTCACAATATTCAATACGTTAATATTAAACTGTGGTAAAAAATTAAATTTGACGTAATTGTTATAGATTTTATGACGACGGGATTTTAAATTCACTGATAAATGAGCGGTAATTAAAATTATGAGGAAAAATTGATCTATAATATATATTTAAAATAAAACAAAGCGGGATGTAATATTTTGCTTTTTATGTAATTAACTGCCGTATTTAATTACGCAATAAATTGTGTACGGAATTAAAATATATAAAGACCGGATGAGGCGCGACATTGACGTGTAAATAAATAAATAAATAAAATTGTTGGAATGTTTAATAAGATTTGTTGTGATTAAGACAATATTTTTTTTTCAATAATCTGATAAAAAAACAAATTAATTTGTCATACACGTCAGTTTTATTTAAATAAGATAAAGTAAATATTTGTGATAATGATAATAAAATAATTGTAATAAATATAAGTATCTATGGATGGATATTTTCTAATAAAAATCAAAGTATTTCCAGTGCATTAGCTGGATGTTCAATCGAGTGTGATTATCGTCATGATACACAGAATAAGTATTTGTTCTGTTCTCGTGGGAAAACAAATGGTAGCGAAAGCCAAGTGGATATTATTTTCGATAGCAAAGTGGGTCAATCGATGTATTTAAAAAAAAAAAAAAAAAAATTGCACGTGTTAACTTACCATTTCTATTTTTCATATAAGGTTTTATTATTATTATTATTTATTTATTTTTTTTTATCAGTTAATAGGTTTATTCGATTTTATCATCATGTAAATTAATTGAATGCATTCTAATAATACATTTTTTATTTTATTTGTAGATCTTTATTCGATATTTTAATCTAGAGATATGAATATTTAAAAAACCTTCATGATTGATGATCAAAAGTTTTTTATTTTATTTATTCAAATTTCCATTAAAATATTTGATGAAAAAATTCAAATTTTTTGTTTTAAAAATACTTTTCAATTCTAATTTTAGATTAAATAAATAGTCATTAATTTTGATAGTAAAGAAAAATGTAAATATGAAGTTTATTAATTTACATTAAACGTATACTGATTATCAGTATAATATTTACTGTTAATTAAGTCTTACACTGATAACGTTATTTTAATTTTTAATATACAAATATTTATGTAATAAATTAATAAAGAGCTTTATTTAAATGTCTATTGATTCGATAAATATAAATCACGGTTAAATTTTTTTTAATCGTTTTTAACTCCGTGAAATTAGTTTAGAAATTAAAATAACTATTTTGATTAAGCGTGAGAGCTATTTTGCTGATAATCAGGATATAAATTAATCATCATTACCGCGGGACCGTAAAGATGAAGTAGAATAATAAAAAAATGAAATGATAAAAGATGTGTATAATAGAGATATAATAGTAGTAGTAAAAATATATAATAAAAGAAGTAGAGAAAGAATAAGAAAAGGAGTGATGGGGTGATGGTGGGCCACTTGCAAATCGATTCACTTGGTTCGTTATGCGGCTGCGTTTATTCGTAATTCACGGCAAACACTGGTGGCCAGAAATAGTCGAAGGGTCGTCGCTAAGTAAAGAAAGAATGGAGCGAATAATTGGATCGAGTAGTGGCCAGGGATGAGGTGGGTGAAAAAACGGATAAAAAATTTTTTAAAATAAAAATAAATGCCAAGAAATGAAACGGATAGAAAGAAAACGACTTTAACGTTGAAAAAGAATATAAAATAGCTTGGGGAAATGAAAAAGTAGACAAAGCGCTTCGAAAATGGTCAAAAAGTTAAATAATGATAAATGTGGGAAGAAATTAAATAAACACAAAATATAAATAATTTAATCATACCGTTGAAAAATATAAATCCAAAAGATAATAAATTTTAATTCAAAGTACAGGCGAATTTTTTTTTTAATTGTTTACTTATTGTTGTTTAGTTTTTGTACTGATTGTCACACTTAGATGATGTACTGGCCTGTGTTTCGATGTCGGCAGTCTTTTTAAATCAACTAATTCTCCCACTTCATATTATTACAAACGATAAACGGAAATCGAGAGGTGGGAAATATGGTATAACTTACAGTACATATATATATACATATATGTAATCTGAAGAAAACTCAATTTAAATGTATATTGAATTATTTCTTAAGTGAATCATATATACTTTATAATAATGATAAGGAAAAACTAATCACGCTATCACTGTTACGATATCATTCGATTAACTCGAGTAGGTGGATTAATTAAAAAAGAATAATTAATATGAAAAAACAATAAAAATTTGTAGATAAATCTGGTTTTCTATATTTTCAAGTGATCTGGTTAAAGATTAATAATCACGGCTAAAAATTTGATAGCGATTGTCTTTATAAGAACTATGATTTTATATCTCAATATTGATTGTAGATAACAAAGTGTACACCGTGTCTTATAATTAAAAAATATTATTTATTTATCAAGCTGAAATAAATTTATAGACTTAGTGTTAACAATTAACGCTTGAGAAATAGAAAAAAATTTTTTGGACAGGTCTATATATCATATTTTTAAAATAAATTGTAGGAAAAGTTTCCAAGTCATACCTGATACCGGGATACTTATTTCTAACGGTTGTATAATTCTTCAACAGTTGCAGTTGAGTTGAAGTCAGTTAAACTGAAGACAAATTGTATAGAAACGTTGGGTTTCAAAAGGAAACGGAGATTGCTCCATAGCCCGTCGTCTTGACGATCGCGATCAATTCGAGGTTCAAACAATCGTAGATTTTTTTTACCGATAACTTTGTTCTGAGAGTTTATTGTTGGAAATTATTTTTTTTTTTGAGGAAGATTTAAAATGTTAAAAGGTCTCGTATGATTGCGAGCGTGTTGTCGTGTTATTAAATACTTTTGAAATAGTAAGTGAATAAGAGGAAACTGATGTCAGGTTAACGTATGAATGCCGCGTAGTAATGCTATCGACTGGATTTGATGGAGAAAACCAAGTGGGAGATATGGAGGGAGTTAGGGGTTAGCAAAGAGGATAAAATGGGGTAGGAAATGATGGTCGTTGGATTGTCTGTTTATACGCCAACACACCTTTGATCCTTGAAGTACCTTGTTCTCTCGGTCTTGCAAGAGAAATACTTTTTAATTATTTAATCAATTTTACTTGCTCTCAAATAACAGACATTCTTGTAGAAACTTTTATTATCGTTATTAAATTATTATTTTATCTACCGAATTAGTGTCTTCTGCGCGGTTGCCGTTGATTTTTTAAACAGCAATACAACTTTGTTCAAATTTTAGATGGCTGACAAAGAGACACCTCGTGTCATAAAATCGATATCAATTTTTTTATCTGTGACATTTATTTTGACGTCTGTAAGACTTTTTTGATTTTTTAATTTTTTTGCTACACATATCTGGACGTCGCGTCTAGATACTCGATCGTCAAACTATGATGGAAAAACACCGTTGTTAAATATAATACAGACGATATAATATTTTTAACGTTCAGGCGGTCTATTATTGAGGATATATATGTCAGTAGAAAATGGAAAAATTTAAATGATTGGTATGACGATTTGATCCGTGGAGGAATTACAATTGATTGGACGACATTATTGATTTTAACTGAAGAATTGATCTCGACCCCCAGCCGCGAGAGTAAAATTGGATTATTTTATCCGTTTGAATATAAATTTATTATCTTGGATAAAGCTGAAAATATAAGAAAAAAAAAACTAGACTTAATTCATGTCAATAAAATATTTTTAAAATTAATTAAATGTAAAGACAAGTCTAGACGTTTTTAAAATTGATAATTATAAATTTAAAAATCCCGGGGTTAAAATTCAAAATAATAATCTGTAGTAATTATAGAATTTATTTCTTTAATGCTAGAAAAAATATAAAACTGCGTAATTACTTTGAGTAATAAAAATAAATATACTTTGTGTGAGACACTTGATATATGTAAATTGCATTAATAATAATATAACGAATATTTTCGACGTGACGAGTCATTTAGCCAGCTGTAAATTGTAAGAAAAATTACCTCTCAAGTCGTTACGTTTGCAATTAATCAGAGAAGTTGTTCCACCAGCGGGAGTAGTATAGAAGCAGAGTGGAATTTAGCTGTGGGGATTTTCAGATGTACGTTACGAGGTGCTCGTAGCACATAACATTATGTACCCGACACAACGAGGCGCATCGGCATTGGCATTGCACTCGCACAGCAATTATGATGTAACGACGTACAAGTGACTTCTTTATCTTGATAATATCGTAAGTCAGATGATGGCCGGTCATTAATCTGTTTCGCAATAAAGTAACAGCGAAAATTTTCAGCTATATATATACATATAATTTCATGGAGGCATTAACTATTTTTTACACTCTTTTTAAAATAAAAATATAATACACTTTTAATTGTAGTATTTAATTACTAAATTTAATTACTATGCAGTCAAAAATATTTTATTGATGTTTTCAAATGCTTACGCAGAAAAAGACTTTTTTTTGCAGAAAGAAAAATTTTGTATTTGAAATAAATATAAAAATTTTCTTAGGATTAGAAAAATTTATTGAAGCAAGAAAGTTCTTCGCGTCCCAAAAATTTTTTTCTGCGTTAAACTTTTCATCCACCAAAAATTTTAATATTTTTGTCAAAAGCATTTTTGTAGGAAATTAAATTCTCATTAAAATATTATAGAACTATTTTTTTGATAAGATAAAAATTTTCGAAATATTTATAAAAAATATCACATATTTTTTTATTTAATTTATGGGCTGGAATAAGTGTACAGTGGATTTAAAACTTGTGACACTTGAGTTATTTATTTATAATGTTATGGAAAGATTATTGTATAGTATTGAATTATAAAGACTTTGATGATACGTCAGTTATTTATTGGAATGGAATGTGGTCTGGCGAATGTGTAATTAAACAAACAATTAATCACATTAAATGTGACGTTAATTCTTTTTTTTATTTATATTTATAATTTATTAAAATTAGTATTAATAAATTTTTAAAAATTATCTCTGACTGTTAATGAATCGTTAAAATATTATAATTAAATGTTTATATATATATATTTATTTTTTTTTTATTTCAGTTCACCGCGAACGCTGATATATGTGTCACATAATTATTTCCGGACAATTATAGATACACTTGGAATGATAATAGGTAAGTACGTAACGTTAATGCAATGAAAAATTCAAATTATTCTCACGTTCAGGCGCAAGGTTAAAAATCGACTTACCGTGAACTACTATTTGGTTGAATTACAATTGAGAAATTTTAATTTTATCTATATAAATTTCATTTAAACACGTACTATCAATAAATTTACTTTATTTCATTTAAAATCGTATAATTTTAATCTTAATACTAAAGTTAAATGAATATAACAAAAAATATTATTTTTTAAATATTTCATTGTGTAGATAAGACTACAAGACATAAAAAGTGTGTACTTTGCATTACTTAGGATACCAAATTACGGTAATAACGATGCAGGAACACGTTAAAATATGTAGAATTTAACTTATTTAACTGTGGTATAAGTGAATATAAATACAGCGATTAATTTTTTTCTTTTGTTTGATAACGAACAAACGTGGAAATTATTTTTTTTATTTAAATGTCTTTATAAAAATACGTATAATTAAACACATCCTGTCGCGAAAATAAATAATTTATAGAATATTTTTTGTAGAATTGACATTTAAATTTGGTATTTAAAAATATATTTATATAAATATTTGTCCTGTTTACGTCAAAAATGAAGGATAGATACATTTAGAGTTGGCTTATTTTAGTAGTCTCGACAGTAACCGTCAAAATTGCGTGTATCACGCTCAGGTAACGAACAAACTCAAGTCAGAGTCACGGATACGCCTTCTCGGAAGAAAAGAAATGCTATAGCAGTCATTAACCGTCTTGTAATTTTTTTTTTTAACTTTTTATTTCTATTTCTCTTAACGTCTTGTCGACAATTTGACGTTAAATTTAAAAATACTACCTGTTTATGAGTTTCCTTAAACATTTTTTTTCGCGGTATAATTTTATTAATACTGTAAAAAATTATCGGAGTGAACGCGAAGTTAATCCAGAGTAAATGCGGAGCAGATGACTATTTATTTATTTAATTAGTGAAATCCACTCCGAAGGGGAGTTTAATTTAATGTTGAAAATCGGCTTCGGAGTGGAATTCACTGCTAAAAAACGTTTATTTTAATATTCAAACTCTGAATTGGAGTGAGTGCACATTTAAATTAAATCCGTAATCACTCCGAGTTCACTCCCAATTATTTACAGTGTATACATTAATTCTTGACGTACAATTATTTATAATTAGACATATCTGATTACATTTCAATTTAAATATGTCTTTTGGCTATTAATCAATTGTTCATTTATTAACACGCTGCCTCAAGCATTTTTGTTTTAGTTTCTATTTTTTTTATATCGTCGATAATTTCACGTTGAATTAAAATACACTATGTCTTATATTTTTCCTCAAACAATTTTTTTCATATTATATAACGTGTTTACCGCGCATAATTTTATTTATTTTTAGATATACAATTAAAATTTTTTATAAATATAAACATCTGATGAAGTTTCAATTAAAATATTTTTTTTGTCTACTAATCAATTGCTCACTCATATATATAAATATATAGTTAGGTAGAATAAAGTGTTGCATAATTGAAAACTATTATTAATTGCTGGAATGTCTGGACAATTTTCCTCGTAGAATAAGCTGCAAAAGGGTTTTAAGCTCTTATTATATAGACAAGCTGCAAGTGACGTTTGAATTAATTCTCTTATACTCGGGTGAATAATTACGTCGATGAATTATTAACGATTAAAGTAAAATCTGTTGGAGAAGTATTTAAAAAAAATAATTATTATCATTTTTTTCTTCACTTATATTATTAATTTTTCGCAGTGTAATTTATTTTTTTATTCAACTATTTATAAATCGCGTGTGTAGATAGATGTCGGGCCGTATGATTATACTTATTGAGTCGCAGTAAATTATTATTGTTTCTTTATCACTAACACATATAATCTACACAATAATAACGACTATTGACAATTCTGATAACCTTGTTGAAGATAAAGTTCAATATAAATTGGAGTTTTTAGATTAAATTATTTTTTAACGTCTCACTGTAATCATATTTATTAAATTTTGTTGAGCAATATTATAAATAAGTCCATATCAAACCGTTGAATTTTTGCGTCTGGCTAAACAAAAAGAAATTAATTATAAAACGAGGATCAAATGCTAAAAGTTTCACCCTTGACTTTAATAATCTATTAATTAATTAAATTAATTAATAATAATAATGGCAGCAGTATAGATTTTTTATTTCATATTATCTTTAGATATAATTAGATGACAGTGTCGAAACATTGTTTATATTTTCCCATGGATGTGCAATTGTTAGAGGTGGACGAGGACGTTAAAAACATAATGATAATGAGACGTAACCTCGCGTTACTAAGTACATTTATTGCATTAGAATTATACGCTGAAGGTTTATTTTTTATCTGCATTTTTTTTGCCCAATTATATTGTCATGTTTATTCATGAATTTTTATTTGCGAAAAACAATCGCGTACAGTTAAGTTTTTTTTATTATTCAAGATTATAACCGACGAAAAATTTGTATTTAGGCATATATAGGAAAAATAGTGTCTTTAAGTTCTCAGTGCCAATTTTTTAACGCTATCACAAGTAAGGAAATGCATAAAATTTTATCTATTTTATTGATAATAATTTTTTTTATTGAAAATATCAAGGAAGTTCTCGAGAAAAAAACTCGAAAAATTATAATTGTAAATTATATTTATATTTAATAAATAAATATTAGCATGGGAAATAATATGAGGAAAATATTTACGTCAGTTTAAATGAGTAGACATTAGTGATGATTTAAGGAAAAAAAATGAATGCTAATTATTTTTAGTAGTATTGATTTAAAAAAGCAATTAAGTGAAAAACAGTTTCAAAATCATGAAGAAATCGTCGTTTTAGTATACTTTGTAATTTGTTTTTACTTCATAATTATTGAATATGATTGTACAATAGTATTAAATGATAATTTTTTAATGACAAGGTAAAACAATCTTGCTGAATAATCAATTGTTAATAATCGATAAGTTTATTATTATTGAGATATTGAGAACTTGAGAAGTATAAAATGACATGACATTGAAGTTGTTAAAGAATTACTGGTGAGATCAAGTGGTGGGTCACTGGAGGCTCGTCATAAACCGTTGACTTTATTATGATGACACATCTCATTTACTGGGAGTAGGTATTAATTACGCAATTGGAAAAAACATTTTAGAGTTAGAGAATAAATTAAAGACTTCACTGCTTAAAACCGGTTTATAAACTGTCAATAATTTATTCCCGTGGCAACAACCGACGGTTAGGACATAGTAACAAATTACTTTCTTGACACGTTTTGTTCATCAGAAAACAGATTAATATGTCACTCATGTTTATACGTGCACATATATGTCACAAAAAATTTTATTTAGATTTTTTGATAGTCAAAATGAATAAATGATCGAGATTACGTATTTAGTCCAGTCTTGAATTAAAAAATAATGTATTTAGGGAAGTAAAGTTCATTTGGGTATTAAATATTTTCAAGTCTTCGGTATTGTATAGAATTAATTGTTATCTGATATTAATCGCGTCTGATAGCGGCGATTTTCTTTACGATATCAATGCCATTATTATTATGATACTCGCGTACACGCTGCAATATTGCGATCTTATCGATTATTATTGCTGCGTTCACCTCATTCTCGATAACATATTTTATATAACATATATCCGTAACCTTAACTAAATTACAAGGAAATACCCGAGGCTAATTGGCGACTCATGTTATTCTCAATCCTGGTTTATTTTTCAATCCATTTACGATAAATGAAAAGAATCTGGTATCTTCATTAGCAGATGTTACTGTAAAAGTTACGTCAGATCGTTAAATGACACTGACAGGCTTCATTATCGCATCGAATTATTTAACAATCAGTAATGCTGGAAAGGATAGGGTGTGTCAGCTTGTAGTGTGATTAATTTCGAGACTTTGGTTTATTTTAATCATTTATTTCCGTAACTTACGAGATCAATATTTTTTTTTTATTTACAAAAAAATCTGAAAACTGGTTGACCCTGCGATCAACCCCAAAACTTTGCGCTGTTTCGAGCTTAAAGAGCTTATTATTAGTCATTTTTCATTTCTTTGCTTTTATCATTTTCTTTTGGACTAAAAAACATATTTAGCTAAAGAAAAAAATTAATTTTTGTTGTACGATATCTTTGGAACGAATCAACCGATTTGAATTTACTTGGCGGCAATCAAAATCGTTCACCAAAACTTTGAACCGATTATATTTTGAGGCAAATCGAAAGTGATTTGAATTCTATATACGAAAGAAGTTTTAATAAACGTTTTATTTTTTTTTATTTTTCGTATAACTCGTAAACTACTTGACCAATCGATTTTAAAATCTAATCAGACTTAAGTGTTGTTGAGCCCTTTCGATTGCCACCACGTATGTCTAAATGGGATGATTCGTTCCAAAAATTTCGTACCGTAAAAATTAATTTGCACACATACACACACACACGGAGGTCCATCCGGAAATAGTCTGAGTAGCTTTCTAAGATCTCAAAACGTCAAGATCTGATGAATTCGATTTTCAAAGATCGGACCGAAACCAATAACTTTTCCCCACGGAAAATTGAAAATTTTTATAGCGGGAAATTAAAAAAAAAAAAAATAAAAATCAGCACAAAGTTTATTGAGGAAAACACAATTCTTCCTAAGTAGTGTCTGTAAAATTTATCAAGAC
The DNA here is from genome assembly GCF_026212275.2 of Microplitis demolitor. Taxonomy (NCBI): domain Eukaryota; kingdom Metazoa; phylum Arthropoda; class Insecta; order Hymenoptera; family Braconidae; genus Microplitis; species Microplitis demolitor. The sequence continues at coordinate 5,532,474 of NC_068547.1, read as the reverse complement.
CAAGAATTAGTAATAAGAGTAGAGAGAGAGAGAGAGAGAGAGAGAGACAGAGAGAAGGAGAATTTGAAAAGGATTCAGTGCCGAGGGAAAATGTATATTTTTTATTCATTTTTTTGATTTGTAAAAATACCAAACAGAGCGTGTGACAACCGGTGTATTTTCGTGCTTCATCTCAACTTGTAGGTATATAGTAATGGTATATATACAGTATAAGAACGTGGTACGAATAAAATTTGTAAGCTAGAGACGTGTCGCGAATTTAACAGTGACTTTTAAATAACTCGGCAAAGTCTGCTCTTTACTTTTCCTTATACCTTGATACTAATACTAGTTGTATAGATATATAACGTGTTGCAAATAAGTCATTGCTAAAGAGAGTTAACGAAATTTTAGCTTGAGATAAACGACAGTTGCGATGTATATGTGTATTGAACTTTTAGACAGTTTATACGAATTTCTGTTTCAACTGAATAAAGATAATATATATATATATATATATATATATATATATATATATATATATATATATATATATATATATATATATATATATATTAAACTCAGAGAAAGAGATTGCGGATACACTGGTGTAGTAGTGATTCGATTTTCACGTCTGCTGGTATTCCCAGAGCGGTGAGAAACTTTTCCATTGAAGCTTTGAAATCAATATTCCACACTACAGCTGAAGTTTAATTTTAAAATAGTCGTCATTGTTTTTTCATCTATAAATAAAAAATTATTATGAATTATTAATAGCATTAGCATTGTTGTTAGTTTTTATTGGATTTATTGAAAAGTGGGGCATAACGGGGTGCCTTAGAGAGTAAAAATCTATTAAAGTAACTCACAAAAATATTTCATGACCTCATTCCATTAATGTTTCGAAACTTTTAGCCAAATCAGTTTCGGCAGTTGACAGCAATTTTTTTTTTTTTTTTTTTTTTTTTTTTTTTTCAATTCTTTAGTTTGTGTCGTTCATTAAAAACTGTCAAGATGGAGGTCTTCAAACTTTAGCCTTTTGATTTTCAATAGTACCTACATACCCCGAAAATGGTCCTACTCTCTTCTAATAGGTCGAAATATATATCCTTGAACTCTAATTTAGTGATGAAGAAAAGTCAATTAGGATATTAAAACATTTATTTTCGGTTTAAAGGTTGGTTGCGCACCAATGACTAAAATTTACGGGATCCTTAAATTTAAGTATTCCGAAGATTTAAGTGTTCCTTAAACCTTAGTACCCTTTAAATTTAAGTACTCTTTAATTTTTAAACTTTTTCTCATTTATAAGTGATCTAATACACCTTAAAAGCAAAAGATTGCTTTTATAAGATTGCTTAAATTTTTAAAATTAATTACTCGATTAGTTTTCAAGTATTTATTATTCCGTAACTATAAATTAATAGTGATGATAGGTTTGGATTAAAATTGCTTCAAACTTTGTGTGCAAGTTATATAAATTAATAAAATTAAGAGCAATTGACCTTCATTAGTCGGAAACTTTCATTAATTGACTAGTCGATAAATAATTTAAATGAATTTAAATAATTGCCATTAACTAGTTAATATTAAATCAGCAAATTTAATTAAATCACTATAACGACTATACCGATGTTATTGTCTTTAGTTACGAAAAAAAGTAAAAACAAAATGAAATTTTAATTAAAAAAAATTTTAATATAAACAATAATAGTAAAACTGATATGACAGAACAAAAATAAAGGACAGATTCAGGTTGAATTAGAGATTCTCGGAGATATCGTTAATGGGAAGTGAGAAAATTTATGAAATTTACGGAGCGTACGTTCCGAGCTTTGGTCCGTGTCGGCAGGATTTATTGAATTCCATTTTACAATGAAGAATTTATCATCTGGAGAAGATAATGCAAAAGTGTGTCTGTATGGTGGCGATCTTGAATGAGTGTGTGTGTGTGCTGTGCTGTGCTGCGTTGGCTATATGATTATTGAAGTAAAGTTCTGGCTAGTTAGAGGTATGCTTTTCGTAAGTTAAATTCAGTACTGCTATCAATCTCCTGAAAATATCTTCCTCAGTTTAATTAGTTCATTAGTACGGAATGCACTTGCGTAATTTACGTTGGAATTCTAATTTGTACTAACTATCTTATAAGTGTACTGGTTTCGCCCAAATAAACAATTCTTCTCTATATTTATTTCATTTTCTCTCGTATACTATTCCTTTGCCTTTATCATTTATTAAAACGTCAGAAAAATAATAAATATTTCGAATTTTTTTAACATAAATCATTATTGTGATACGCTCGTATTCATTTATCTTATCAATTTATTGTTTTACAGTGTTACTATTATTAAAAGTGAGTGTCAGTCTTATATATATTTATGCTAAGAAGTTAATTATGTTTAGAAATTGATAATGTTCAATATTTACACAAGGATTACTTAAATACATTAAATCCTTAGCTATATATTTCTCAAAGTATCGTAAAAATAATGTCTGCTAATTCTTCAGTTAATATTTTGTTTTTCTACTTAGTCTGCTGAATAAATTGTTGATTTTATATTAATTCATTTAAACACTCGAATAAAATTAACGTACACGTGGAGTACACGCGGCTTAAGCGTGGTATAGATAATCTTACATCGAGCGGGAGTTTTATTTTTGTATTAAACAAACTAATTAAATTAAGTTAAGTTAACACAGACTGACTGACATCTAATCTTTTTTACAATTTATGTTCATTAAAATACTTGCACTCAATAATATTATTTACATATACAATGCATTATTTTAATTGCCAAAATATATTGCAATTGAGGTTTCAATCTTGAAATTCTAATGGATTTAATTTTTTTATAGCTCAGAGTAAACATTTCAGTCTGTAGAGAAAACATTTTTTATAGTTAAAAAAAAAAAAAATTATTTTCGCAGCGACTGATATTTATTGTACACTACAATACAATTGTTCAAAATTTTAAATACATTACCCGAAAAAAATTTTATTCGAAATTTAGACCAGAACTTTTTTGCCGTTTAAAGTTCTATTTTTAGTTCGTACGCGGAGTAATTTTTTTTTTTAGTTATTCGGTTTATCCCAATAAATTTTGTGTAAGAATTAATTTCTGATTTTTAACAGTGCCATGAATAAAATGCTGGCTTTAAACATATTAATTTTTATTATGCCGTCGACCAAACTTGAAACAGGAAGTGAAGCATCAAAAAAATTATTATGCTGTATCACAATACTTACTACGTGCGAGGAACATCGACAAGATTTAATAACAATTATTTTCATACATTGTAATAATTGTCATGGGGCATAATAATTTCTTATAAGAGCATAATAAGTCTTTGAATGCTTTAATTTCTGTTTCAAGTTTGGTCGACTGCATAATACAAATTGGTAGGTTTAGAGCCAACATTTTTCTCCGTGTACACTGATTAAAAATATTTCATTTGTTGTATTATGTTTAGAAAATTTTTGAATACTTCTTCTGGGTAGGATGTAGGATTTGTAGTAGTAAATATTAAACGGAACGTCTATGAAAAAAAAAAAAAAAAAAAAATTATTAAAAAATTCTTCTTTGATTTCACAAGTTTTTAGTTGTACAGAAATGATATATGCTCGTAAAAAAAAGCAAGAAAATGAAAAACGTAAAATGAGAATAGAATATTCTATAAAATGAAAATTTTTCGAGGTATACATCATCGTTATGATTCGAGCAAAAATAAATATTCCTCTTTCACTTTGAGAGTATTTTACTTTTATATATGATTTTCATGGCGATCTAGTTTCTTTCTACTATTTTTTAACTTTACTTTTTTTTCTTTTTTAATATTTCTATTGATACTGATATTGAAACTTTTTATATTTCATGAATTTCATTGAGTATGGGGTGCGGTAGATTTGATAGATAATAAAGTAGGCGGAGGATAAAATCTAATTGAGATATTGTTAAGCAAGTGAGTCAGAACGAATATAGAGAAGCGAATGGGACACGTTCACAGCATTATGAATGCTCACGTTTTAGCTTGGTCATAACTGGGTTCCATAAAGACGATTTAGGGGTTGGTATTATATATCTGTATAAAAGTTGCTGCGGGACAAAGGGCATAACGGGGGTGTGATACATCATCAGTGGTGAAGAACTTTTATATATGTACATCAGACGAAAGTAGTAAAGTAATAAAAGCTTCTTTGGAAGTGCAATATCTCTGAGAGATTGTCGAGCGGATATTTAATTTGGTAAAGAGCCTCGATAGCACTTTCAAGAAATCATTTTTCCTTAAACGAATGTACTTATAGCGGTCATGAAATATTTATACCACTTACCAGTATATTGCTAACAATTTGTTAATTTATTGTGTTGCGGAAGAACATCGAGATATTCAGTGTAGTTATATAACATTCGGATGAGAGAAAATCGCAGTCATTACATTAATAAAGTTAATAAAAATAAAATAAAGACAGAAATGAAAAGTTTTATATAAAAGTTTTCATCTCTATCTTATACTCTGTCTTTATTCTTGCCAGTGGTTCAGTAATCATGCTGATTCAGGCTGCGTGTTCACTACGTAATTGAAAAACTTGATCAATGTCGCATTACTACCGCTAGATTCGCCAAGTCGAGAGAATGAATTCAATTATCGTTGAAGAAGAAACTTTTTCCAATAGCTCAAGAATGCTCTGTCCCTCTCATTCCATCATTTTTATTTTTTTTATTTATTTCCTGTCTCTCTTTCCCTCTCTCTATTTTTTTTATGCCTATTTCATTTTTTGTCCCTGCATTCCCAACAAATCGCTCAATGTATTTTCGACTTCAGGCGCTCTTTGACTCAAATTGTTTATCCCTTCATCCCTTCATTTTTCGACAGGACAGAAACGCATCGATTCTACTCTCGCCCGCTAGGGTATATATTTTTTCTACTTGTCGTTAAATTGCAATATGATTGTCAAAGTTTTCTTAAAACTTCAAAACTTGTAAACTAAATATTATATTGATAAAAAAAAAAAATAGCTACTTTATGTTATGAATTTTTATACTTTTTTTTTGATCGTTAAAATATTGTTTTATAAGTACAGATGAAATTTTACAACGCGCCAGTGAAAATAACCCGTAAGCGTCAGACAGCTTACTAGTTTTATAGTCAGTAGGTAACGTTTATTCCTCTTTTATATAAAGAATAATAGAGTGGAAAATTTATATTTCAACAAGTATCCATCAACTACAATATTTAAATTATTATTTTACTCTTTAATTTTAAAATAAAATTATAGTTTTACGATAAAAACTACGCAGAAAGTAAAACATAAAATTAATACACCGAGTTTTAAACAATGGAACTAAATATAATCATCATAAGATAATAAAAACTTTTATTTTTTTGTGGGACTCGACATTTTATTATGAGCAGTGGGTTCGAAAAAGACATTTCGTAATGAAGCTGCGCATTTCCCCAACCCCACGACTAACCCGACTTTACAGTGAATCAAAGGTTAACGGAGTGAAAATATTTATGTGTATTCCCATGAAAATATCCAAGCAAGTGTATACCGACAATTAATTTGCTTCCAGACAAAGAGTTATCAAAAACCATCGTCGCGTTGGGGCGGGTTACATCACCGATGGAAGAAACAGAGAAAACTCTAAAGAAAGACAGTGGATACACATCAGTATATTGTATTACTGAAGCACCAGAGACCAAAAGTCCTGGTCCTGGTTCTGTATTGTCCCAACGGCATCAATTACGTCGCGACGCGTTTGTTGCTGGATTGCAATTAAAATGCAAAATTTTACGATTCGAGAGTGAGCATACACATCGACGGTTGCTTGTATAGATGCTTTTCTACCCTTCGATTTTACATAGTCGCCAGTGGCGCGTGTAAACTAACGGCAGGGGTTGTGAAACGATGCCACTCTCCATGCCTACGAGGAGTCACTACTGCTCACCGACACTTTCCCTCCACTCCCTTATTTTCCAATACACCTACACATTTTTTTTATCTCTCTCATTCTCACTCTTTCCTATAGTTCGTTTTATGTCCGTTATTCTCTTTGCGTTGATATATATCTTTGTGTTGCTGGGTAAACACCTAAAAATCGATTATTCCGATGATATTCAATTTCACGATATCTCGGAATGGCGTCAAAGGAAAATGGAAAAAATAAAATACGAGTAAACAAAAAAAGTTTAAAGTCAACGGGAAGTATAGACACTGCGGGTTATGATAGGGTATAAAATAGAATATATATATATATATATATATATATATATATATATATATATGTGTGTATATGGATATATGGATTAGAATGGAATAGTATATTTAGGAGAGAGAGGAAGGAAGAAAGAGACTCGTGTGTTTACGCTCGATTTGTATTTGGCTTCCCCAGTACAATTGAATGACTCTGAAATGCTGATAATATTCACAATCGGCAATTGCGTGTATGAAGAAACTTGGAGACTAAAATCGCTTTTCTCGCCGTTGTTCACCTTTACGCTACTGCTTTGCAATAATGCCGGTGTTTAAGTGAACACACCGTTTTGCAATTACTAAATTGTATAGTGTGAGCGCTAGTGAGTAGTGTGTTGCTCAAAGTGAAAGTATTTTACACTTGAGTTAATTCGAGAAATTGTTCATACCTAAACTTTCTGCATATGCATGTATATATATGTAAATAGAATATATGTGAGAAAAAAAGTAAAAGAAATATGAATAACTAGTAGTTTTTAGGGTGCATGTCATTAGCGGTTTTGCATTGGTGTGGTTTAACGCTGCGTTTTTAACTCTATTATATTTCTCCATATACAAAACATTTAACTTCTCTCCCGGTTTACACACTTACAGACACATATATATTTAAAACCCCCTCGAACAACGTATGGGGTGAAAACAGACTGCCAATCAAGAATCACGAGGCCGCGAAAACCCAAACGACCATTCAACATTTTTTTATTTCCATTTAGCTCTTTATTGTTGTATTTATTTATTTTATTATTATTATCATCTTTTTTTTTCATTTTTCGGGGGTGTGTGATGAAATGGATTGCTGAATTGTTCGAACTGATAGAGAGCACTTTGCTTTTGATCGCATGCCATTGGTACGGATTACAGAGAATATTTTCATCGGCATTTTCTCACACCGCTCTTTTCTCTACAAGAGAATATTGGATATTCATTTTTTTATTTTTTTATTATCATCCACTAGATAGAATAAACCTTTTTTTCCACTAGGTAACGACATTTTCATACAGCAGTTTGTAATATAAAAATATCGTTATTTATTTTTATATATTGCGTATAATTATATTTTATTATCATTGATAAAATATTATTCAAAAAATAATAAAAGAGAGGATATAAAATATTAATCCCCTTATGAGCTGCCGGTGGAAGGATATAATAATAAAAAATAATAATAATAGTAGCAGCAGGAGTAGCAGCAGAAAGTCATGGAATATTTGAAAATTAAATTAACAAATTGAAAAGGTAGAAATGCTTCCAGGCTGATAATCAACGACACGTGAATCACAACGAAATAAAAGAGGGTCCTTGAACTGGTTATCCTGTATGAAGTAGGGTGGCTTCGGTTTTTGCCCACATTAGCTTTAGTTCTTTCCCCAAAAAGATCCATACACACACGGACTACAGCAGACTTTACTTGCTGGATATGAGAATGGGTTTCGGGCAGTTGTAAGCCGTTTAATTACATTAGATCCTGTTGGGGATGCCTCTGGCCTTCATTCTCTGCTCTGTTGCGGTTCTTTCATCTTGCCGACTGGACTTACCCCCATATCTCTGTTATATATGGCCACTACACTACTAGGACAATGCTCAGCTCATGTGAATCTCTATCATATCCATAGCTCTAAAACTACTGCATCAAAACCACCAGTTGTGCGACGTGGGTAGTCTATTTTTTAGTTTTCCTCTCTTACATTCAAATTAATTACCTCAAATTCTAACAACCCCTAACTTTATTTTGGTTAACGAATTAGTCCTTTGTAGAACACGCATTAATTATCATTATCATTGTTGGGATTATTGACATTAAGCAGTTGAGATTCGTATATTGGAGTGGCATGTCTACATTTTCGTTTACCTTTTCGCAATACACATGTCCGATAATGTCTATATATATATTGAACACTAGTACTGACAAGTAGTAATTATTGGTCGATTCAACCTACCGGAATACTGTGGACATATTGCACGCTTCAATAATTGCATCAACTATTTGCATGCATTAATAGTCCGTTGGATACATTTCGAATTGATTTGCAATTTTCGAGTGTACACATATACCGAATCTATGATTTCGTCCTTGTCACTCTACATCTCCTCGTCACATGTCATTCTCCGTTATACGTTATATGTTGTACGTAAATTGTTTTTTTTTCCTTCTTTATCCTGCCTATTGTGTACGCTATATGCTGTTTTGTTGTTTTTTGTGTTCGTTTCACGCAATATTTTATCAACAGCCGGTGCGTTTGCAAAGTTGTTTGACAGTAGTATCAAACTTTTGATTTATTTCGAATGAATAACACCGGTGACAGGTTCAACTTTCGGATACTAATAGACATACACATTTTATTATTGTTATTATTATTTTTTTTTTTTTTCACCATTTTGTTTTCTTGTTACCGAGGGTGAGTGATAAGTAATCAATGTTTGGATATTGTTTTACATTGGGGTTAAAAAAATAACATCGCCTATTGTTGAAGCGAAATATAAACGATACGTTTTCGGTAACTGTTTTTGTTTGTTTATTTATTTATTTATTCACTTGTTAATAGTTATTTTCATTGTTTTTTATTATCGTTACCTTTATATAAAGTCGACTACACTTTGTATGATCGTTAACCAAAAAGAAAACACACATTTATTCATATTTGTACAGTTGTAGAATTCAAAAATAGTGTACACCCGAGTATGGTGTTTACTTGAGTTTGAAATGCGACCGAATACACCGCAAACAATCGGGAGGGGATGATAAAACCACATCAAAGTTCCTCCTGGGGGATAGGTTCAATCGACTGTTTTAAAGGGTTGCGAGTTGTGTATGGGTAACGAATGATAAAAACCATAAATAAATAAATATATACATGTGTATATTTACCGTTTCCAGTAGTTTACCGTAGAAAATATAAAATTCCATTATCTATACCAGCGCGCTAAATTACACAGTAAATACCAACTCGCCCAAATTTATATATATTTTTTATTTTTATTATTTATCTCAAATAATTGCAATAAAACTACGGAGTTAAAGATATATGGTTGAAAAATTTTTTAATTAAAAAAGTACATATAATTTTTAATTAAAAAAAAATACATAAAGCACATGATATTCTGCTCATTCGGTGTTTCGATCCGTACCACGAGTAATGTAGCAACTTAATTTGCTCGATGTTATATTTTTTGTTCGTATACATATATATATATATATATATATATATATATATATATATATATATATATATATATATATATATATATATATAATGGTGTACTTCTTTAGAAAAAAAAAACCGAGTACCTTCTTTGAAGCTGGCATTAGCTTGATTGATTACAGTACAGCTAACTCGAGAGCTCGTGGAGAGTCATCACTGTCGCTGCGTTCCAACTTTAATGGTATTCGGGATTAACATGTCCAACTAATGACCCGTTGCTTTAGCTTCGTCTTTACTCGGTTTTCCTCCTCATTCTCCTCTCCACTTATTAATCCTTCCATTATATATACATCCATATCTATACCTATATCTTTATCTATATGTATGTACTCGATCCATTCGTTTCATCCCCTCGTGCTCGATGTTATAGTTTGACGGCATCTTTTACTCGTGTCCGTGATGAAAGCTGAAAATCCATCCCTTCGTGACTTAATTTTCGTTTGCACGACGTACGTCCGTTATTCGCGATAAATAAACTTATACATGTATAGATATAAATATACTTGAATGTATTGTTTTGTTCTTTCTTGATTCACGGAATCGTGACTACTACCCTTTGGTGCGTGTTAAAGCTTCGCGTTACTCAACTGAGGAAGGGGTTGACTCGTGACAGCTCAGGTTTCCGTGACTATACTGCCACCACAGATCTCCGTAGCAGTATTTATCAGTTGTAACAAAAAAAAAAAAATGTTTTTAAATTAAAAGTCATAAACGTAAGGGATGTTTTTGAACATAAGTAAGAACGGGTAATTTTCTAAAATTTAATCGGTCGTTTTTTTAAATTATATGTCAAGTAATTGTGGTAAGTTTCGAGTAAATATAATGACAAGTCTTAAAGGATCATCGAGTTACTGGCCACGTTTTACGATTGTCGGGGCAAACATCTGGGCACAAGTTGTAATTTATTCGATGGCTGTTTAACGAGCACAGCCGCGAGAATAAATTCAGAATAGACGTTAGTCATGAAACTAGCTAACTTGCCATCTATTGGATGCTAAGTGAACCACTTATACTGCTAATTGTCTCGTGCTCCGTGAGATGGCTGTACGTCATCGTGAATCCCTTGTTTAGGTTTTTTTTCAAAATTTATCTGCGCCGTTGAAAAATCTATAAATACCAAAAGAATTAAATTTAATTTTATTTCCCTTCAAAAATAAAAATATAAATAATACATTTTTTTTGACTAGTGACAGTCTATTATAACATGATTTACAAAAGAAAAAAAATACGGATGTAAAAAAAATAATTGCGATCAATTGGTTTGAGGACATTTCTTAATCCTGAATAAAGATTTTTTTCGTCATCTCTTTTACAATCCAATTGTCGAGGGTATATAAAAGCTTAAATTACCACGCCCACGGTAATAACGGTCGCGTGTATCGCTGGGAGGAAGCCGCGGAATGATGGGGTTGTCAGTGGTAGTAGTGGTGGGCACAGGACCATCATTTATACCCGTTTTCCTTTCATTTCTTTATCACGGGTTTTTGGTCTAGTCCCGCGGCAATTCTCATTCACCAGAACCGAACTCGGGGACAAAATTCGTTCATTGTTGTAAAATACATATCCAGTAGGCAGGCATCCGGCCAACCAGTAGTTGAACAAGGACATAAATTTATCGGGGAGAATGAAAAAACAGACCAGCGCCGTCCAATTCACTTACATACACGATTTACTTTTTTTTTTTTTTTTTTTTTTTTCGTACACTCGGCATCATACAATACTTTATTCATGGTGGGTATGTTTTCAAGGGCTAATAAGTGGCGCTTCGAGGGCTTTCATGCAAAGTGATTAATCAACGATAATCAGTAAAAGTATATCTCGTGTGTATGTGTGTGTGTTTAGTTACTGAATGAATGGTTAGGTGAAATGGTTTGATCAAAGAGAAAGCTAAATGAAAAATGGTGAAGGGTGAACTGACGAGATTGAACTTGGCTTTAAAAATCGCCACGCTGTACATTACTTAGATTTTATTTAACAAAAAAAATTTTTAAAAACATGACGATGATAGTAATATCAAGTATTTTGTGCAATAAATAAAGTAAAGATAAGTTTTAAGGTTAATGTTAGGTAAAGGGTCTTCTGGTGAAGTAAAAGAGATAAAGATGCTATAGAAATGATAAAAACGTCGGAGGAAAAATAGAAAAAAAAAAAAATTCTGAAATACTAGGTCTTTTAGCGAATGGTGAGGATGGTTTTTAGGTTTTCTTTTTACTCTGGGAAACTGAATGCCAGGTACACGAATCCGCAAGAGTCGACGACGAGTTTTGAAGAAGCAAACTTTCAACGATGCAGACAAGGTATCTTCAAAGATCGGACGTTACTTTCTGCGAGAGATAGATTAAATTCTTTTACCCTATTCTGAATCAAGGAACGAGTAGCTAAAGAAACTAATAATGATCTCAAGTAAAATCTTTTATATAAAAGCTTTTCTATTGAAAATTCTCTTTTCACTAATCGGCTAACAAAATTGCAATGATTCTCGAGTCTGCTTTCGACTCGCAGTATTAAATTTATCTCGCATCTTTAATGTTTAATTCTTTCAGTATTTAGAGGATTTCATTTGAATTTAGTCATAATTACAATAATTACATTATTAATTACATCTGAGTCCGTATAATTTAATTGAAAATATAACTCCAGAGTAAGTTAGAATAGAAATGCAACTTCTAACGGACTTAATAAATGAATATTAATACGTCTGCTTTAAATTGATCGATCGTAAATTTAACGCTGCTAGTCTAAATTTAGGTACTTCAATATTTTATTGAATAAGTTGGTGATGTTGAAAGCTAACAGAGTACATAGTGATGAAATTTTTAATTTTTTATTCAAGGTAAAATTTATCATTGATATAAAAAGTTAAATATACATAGTTTTACGCTTTTTACTCAAATTTTATCTTTAGTATTTTAAAAATAGCGAAAATAAAAAGCTACTGCCACATTTTCCGAACACTCGCCGGTTATAAATTGATCTAGTTTTTTGTGAACACGGCACTTTATAATCAACCGATAGAGTATTGATAACGTGGCACAAAAAAAAAATATCAGAGTAGCAAATGACGGGGAAGGGGTAGTTTAATTTTTCCTCCACGTTCAATGATGCGCGGCCTAGAACTAGCAGCCTCTGCTAAGTCAGCTTAGATTAAGTATTCTAGGTTGTTGAAGCAGAAAGCTTTTCGCGGTGGTGTCAGGGGTTACCACAGAGGGCGTATGATAAAGAGGAAAGAAAGAATAAAAAAAGTAAAATTAAAATAAAGAAGGAGGAAAATAATATAAAAAAAACTTACAAGTATATACAGAGTGAGGTGAGCCCAAGCAAGTACTGTTAATTAAAATAACCGCGACGTCACTCTTTCGCTTGTAGTTTATTACGGCTTTTAACTTTTCCTAAAGAATTTATACGGTAGATTGGCTAACTGCATATACAATGCACTGTTTTAAACGGTAACAACCCTTGTGCCAAACAAATAAAAAATACCAACAATAAAAATAAAAGTTTAAGAAAAATATGGTGTTCCCGCTATGCGGTTGGTAGAAAAATCGATTGTTTAAATTTTATCTCGAGGGAAAATTTAAAATAAAAAACGAAAAAAAAAAAAAAACACTAATTTATCCTTGCAGTCGGCTTAAGCTTACGGTATCCACTGGCTTTATAAATGGACGTCTATGATTTCAGTCTAATGGACGTAATGCCGGTAATGGGAGAGAAAAGCGTAGAGCTTCTTGATAGATATCCGCAGGGAAAAATCGTTCGACTCAACATGCCAATGCAATGAACGATAAACAAAACTTTTTAGTGTTCTCACTTCACCAAGAGTGTCGGTATAAAAATAAATAAAGTTAACTCATAAATTGCAGTATCGAGTCGAAAAAAGTGTTAACTTGGATAGAAGTGATTAAGTGATTAGTGAGAGACCATTTGGTATAGTTCTTTATCAAAAAGTTGGATGGTTACTCTCTGCTGATGTGTACTGTAAACATTCTCTTATTGACTTCTTTTTTATCTTTACTCTGTGCTGTCTTACTGTTTACTGAAACTATTATCCTCTGGGTATTTTCTTTTTAAAAGTTAACGTTTTATTTTACGTATCAATAATTGTTGTTTTTAGAGTTTTATTATTACAATTAACGTAGGACCGGAAACTGAACAAACAGATTGATTGAATAAGTTCATAAAAATTTATTGAATCAAATCATGTTTGGATTGTTATGTTATTTATTGTTTTTGACGTATATAATGACAATGGTAATGATAATTTATATTTTTTGAGCAAAAGAATAAGAGCAAACGGAATTATTGTTTACAGAAAATAAAAATAAACTTTTTAAATCCAACTCGACGAGACTGAAAAAGACTTGGCTTATATTTTTTATCTCTGCTGATCTCATAGAACTAGCTCGGGCACTTTTTACTCAGATGTTTTTTTAAAAGCCTTTTGAGCTTCCAGCAAGCTTTCTTCAATGTTAGTAGTTTTTTAAAGTTTATAACTAAAATCAGAGTGGAGATAAAATCTTATGTTTATTTTTTTTATATAAATAAAATTTTCATGAGCAAAAATTTTTTAAATATTTATTTAATTGTGCTATTGAAATATTAATTAATCTTGCTTTTTTATTTCGTCCTCTTTCTGGGTAAACCTTGTAACTGCAAAGTTATAATTTTTTCAGAAATCGCTCAAAACATCTATTCCTTTATACGTGCGTTAATGGAAATATTAAAATTCAAAAGTCTCTTGAACATTCTGTTGATTATTAAAATTTAAAGTTTTTTTTTACGCAGTAGCAATACTAAAGAATGTTTTTCACTCATAATTTTAATTATGAAAAAAAATTAGTCACGAGGTTTACTCAGAAAGGGGATGATTTTTAATGTGAAAAAAAGTCGATGTCATCGACTTTTAAATGAGTTGGCGTTAAAAAATTCAAAAGAAAAAAAAAATAATAATAATAACTCAGATGTTCTTATCTATAAACACGCAAGTAAGGATTTTAGTGAGAACTCAATTTCAGACTTCTTTGTAGAAAAATATACAAAGAAATCTTCAGCGACCATCGAACTTTCTTACAATCCAATTTTCGGATCTCTTAATTTCACATTAACTTTCAGCAGAAATTCATTTTCCGTTTATTCATAAATCAATAATTACTTTACTAAAAAACGAATTCATATTCATTGTTAATTCCAAAAAGCCTTATATATTTATCTGTCTTATTTAATTTTAATCACAAATTTGATATCATAAAAGTATATTTATAAACTCAGACATATCAATATCTAACAAAATTATTTATTAATATTTTTGAGGTACTTCAACTTATTTTAAGGTATTAACTGAATTTGTCTATTAAAACCAATACTCGATATTTTAAAATATCGATGATACTTATTTTAAATTTGAACGTGCGAGTAATTTTGATACACTACTAGACATTAAATAACCGAATTCAAAATTGATGCAGACAGTAATGAATTGTTAATTAGCTGATTGCCAATAATCAACTGTCTCCTCAATATTCAATTGCTATATATTGAATATGAACGGGTCATTAAACCAGAGCAAACGTCCAGTTAATTATAAAAATAAATAAAAAGTTAACATTTAACAATATAAATAGAGTAATTAACAGCACAGTAAAGCTAGATAAAATGTTAAGATTTAGTGTGAAAAATGAAGTGACCCAAAATAGTGGAGCTGTGCACTGGCATGAATAATACATGGACGTTTTTCGAGGACTCGTGAATAAATTAAGCGAATAATTGAGCGTGATTAAACTTCCTAGAGCTTATAAAATTTTATCATGCATTATTATTAACATATTTTCTCGGAAAATTATTTGCTAACTATGAAAGGAAAGTTTATAACCGATGGGACCAAATAATAGCCGTTGATAAGTATTAATTAAACGATGCGTGGTCAAAAGCAGGTAATATATCTTGCCTGAACTATAAATTTTCTCGACGCTCTGTCACTCCTGATACTCCCTTGGCCGCACTCGAGCTTTTCATTAATCAGCGGGTGGTCCTCCGATAAATCTTGCTGGCGCCGGAGTAAGACCTCGTGAGTGAGAGAGAGAGAGAAAGAGACCAGGAGAGAGTCAACGCCTTTATTAGAAATTATGCGATACTCGAGTAATAGTAGTAGTGTATATCTATAACAACTCTGGCGTATCTTGACCTCTCGGGTATACAATTTAAGCTCAATAAAATTCAACAAGAGTTATATTACGGTAAAATAATAATTATTAGCTAAATAAATATTTTATCCAAACAATACAAGCTAAAGTAATGTTTACTTAACAGTGTAATAATAGCGTTGTTAATTGCAATGAATAAACAAATCCAATTATGTAAAGAAGCGGTCTTTCTATATTCATTGTTAAAAGTTTATCGAGGGCTCCAAGAGGTTCTTTTGTTTGGAAAACTGAAGCGAACGAGATGCTTGACGGAAGTTGATGAAAGCCGACGTTTTGTCCTGTATATATGCATAGCATCTCTCAAACATTAAAGTTCGGAGGGTCTGTCAAGTATTTTTGGTTTTTATAGTACGACTGGATAGAAAAAGGGGGGCTGAAAGTGGCGTTAGTCAAGGATCAAGGCCAGTTCTAGATCTATATATTTATTTATAGATGTCTGTGAGTATGTGTGAGTATGTGTGTGTGTAAAATGTATGTCGATTGTGTTTAGTCACCCTTGGAGCTAGATAACGAATTGCCGTTTGACATAGTCTAGATTTAGGACCGGTTTAATCAGCCGTTTACCCTGCGGGGACGCCCGTCGAGCTACCGAATAAGCAACAGTGCTCGCACTACACTTATCCACTAAATTAATCTAATTTCTTTGGATGTATAGACCCGAATTCGGTAACCGTCTGTCGTCTACTGAACTTTCCAATTATCCAGTTGAACAAAATTATCATCCAAGCTTGCGCTTGAAATTATCCTTGATGTTAATTTAAACTGCGCGAAAGGCATATGCCGAGTTTCAAAGTTTTCCCTATCAAAGCTCAATGGACTAGACATTGTTGTTACTCTGACTGCTGTGACTACTATATACATATATATTTATATATAAATATATACATATATATGTTAGTAGATTTTACAATCGAATTGATTCGGAAAATCGAAATGATGAGTACGCCGACAAAACCTGGGTGCAACATGTATACTCTCTCAACTCTAGTGTCTGCTCTGACTAGTTGGAAGCAATGCCAATTGCAGTCGTACGTTTCGCTGTGGTTTAATTAAGCTCACCTGATTTGCATGTTAGTTAAGGTTTTTTGCCTTGCGGGGAAAATCCCCAGAGTCAATATACCAATCGCACCAATCAGTACGACGAATTAGACAAACCCCATTAGCTAAAAATAAATTAAAACGAGAGCATGCACGTTCAGATACTTTTACTTTTTTACTTCAACAAAATCACTGATTTCATTTCGAGTACTAAAAGAGATAATTATCACGAGAACGTGTAAGGATTTGTATTTAATTCTTGACAAAATAAATGCCCTCGGGTTTTTTATACCTTAAACCACTTTATAAATTAAATTAAAAATATAAAAGCCTCAGGAAAAAATTTTTCATGTCTCGTTAAAGGATTTTGGGGGGATCGGAATTTTATATAAAAAATTATTGAATCGAATAAAAAAGGTTTCTGTATACAGACAGCTTGACTTTTATAGCCCCGACATAATTTAGACATAAAAAAATTTTATATAAAATGATAGTGACTTAGTGGCATAAATCTTAAATATTTCATATCTAAACATATTGACAGTTGTGCTGCGTCATTGAATTCTTAATATTGTCGTCGTTTGTGCTCAATTTATTCTCCGTATATATAAGCTTATGACTCATGTTCAATCATCTAAATCTATTCTCTTTTCCACCCTTCGTAACAAGTTTTCACGCAGAATCCTTCGATTCATTCATAATGTCACGAAAATGGGCAAATATACTTTTATATTAAGTTTTTAGATTTATGCGTCACTGTATGACTGAATTATTTTTCCGCCAATACTCTAACTTATTTCTTTATCCACACATATACAAATATATTAAAAAAAATAAATAAATATATATATATATATACATAATTTATATCAGAAGAATTTAACTTTCGCGTGTATGTCATCACGAGAAATTTGTCTCTCACAAGTTGACTCGCACCATTGCACTTGAAATCCCAGAGAGTTAAGTCGAACGAGAGGCAACGGGCCGTAAGATCGTAGACTATACAAGTCATACTATGAGTCATGGTCCAATCGCCGGCATTCATCTTCCCTGGATCTCGACAACGCATTTTTCTCCCGTTTCCTCCTCGTTTTCCTCAATACACATTTTTATTCTTATTCTCTTACGTTTCATTTCTTCTTTTTTTTCTCTTTCCTGATCCAGGGGATTTCCCGTTCGTACATGTCGTCTGTCCTCACACAAAGCCACCCTTCTATTCTCGTGTGCAGTGAGACGCCGATGCGAAAAATGGGGTGAGATCCCACACATTTGCTCCAGAAATTTTATGACCATCTCGAACTCGCCAACTTCAGTACATGTTGTTTTTCAATTTTACTTTATTTTGCTCATCCCTCTCTTTTTTTATTTTTTTTCTCCTAAGTCTCTTTATTCTTTCTATCCGAAACTTTTATTATTTTTTTTTCCCGGCCTATAAATAGGATTGCCTGGTGACAAATTGCACGTATAAACGTGCAAATATCAAATTTCGACAGTAGCGCCAGGCTCAAGAGTGACATGACGAACGAATGAATTGCTCTAGATATATATGTACCTGCTGCTAAGAGAGAGTAAGCGAGAGATGTATATATGTTGAGAGTACGTTATCGAGTTGTATGTTTTGCATGAATTTTCCATAATTTTACTGCACGTCACGTGCCAACTGGTACGTGTACAACCCCCACGGGTTTAAAGTTGCCAAAATATCTTTTCTATATATTTACGTATGTATATATAGAAAATAGTATATTTATGTAGGAACATACTATTCATAAATATGGATATATTTATGTTACTTTTAAGAGACGTATAAGCTTACATAGAAGCCCATAAATGAACTAATTCACTACACCTACATACATCTACTTTTGTGCGACTCTTGCAACTCTACGCGACAACACCCATGAGACGAACCACAGACAGTAGTAATTTCGCGGTCGAGTTACTCACGTGAGAGTATCAATTATTGGACATTGTAGAGTGTGAAATGGAGGATGAAAAAAAATTACGAATGACGTGGAAAGAATATATGATTTTAAAACTACACGATCAATTATTTACTCGAGATTACAGGGAGTTAAATTCATTGTTTTTTAAATTATTTTTGCGTGAAAATTATAATTTTTGAAGGGTTTTTTTTCTTTTTTGTTATTTAAATTATATAATATCGACTAATTGGTTTAAAATGTAAAAAATAATTTAAGTAAAGTGTTTTGTGAATATTGCAAATTGGAGCTCACGATTCGTAGCACGCTTCCACTGGCTGCCAATTATCAAAATGAAGCACGAACGACGTTCTCGTTATGAATTCATTGTCTGGTGGTTCGACGGCAGGGGGAAACGTTCCCTTTCGTCGAACACGTGATATACATTGATAAATAATTAACAATTTGTAATAATTCGGCTCATTAACGAACAACAAACAATGAAATGTGAGCATTGTTAGTATCTCACATTTCACAATTCAATAATTACATTTCCATGTACTTTTTTTTTATACCGTCATTATACTATTCAATTGATAATTTATTTGTAAATTATATCCCGTGATAAATAACCTGTTGGTTTTATCTTTTGAAATTTATTTATTTATTTAACATTAAAAACATTTTAATGAAAGAGCTTTTTTTCATTGACTGTATGCATTTTCATAAATGTAGTCACAGAAAAATTAAAAAAAAATCCCGTTTCTCTTTACTTTGACGTTGTGACTTTTGTTGAATAGAATTCATTGAAATTTAAAATTCATTAAAGGGATTTTTAATTATAAATTATATAAATGCATTCATACAGATTAAATTAATTAAAATATCAGTAATAAAATTTGAATTCATATTTAATTATTTATACGAAAGGTTTTTTATTTGGTATAGGACTAGACGTATATTATAATTATGAATTTAAAATTTAATATTTGGAATAACTGAAGAATGTTGTAATTAACCTTATTATCCATTCATGAGTACTGAAATATCTGGTGCATATTTTAATTTCAGTGCTTGAGATTCAAGCGGGTGGTATGAAACTGCATATTTAAACTATTTTCCTTTCGAAGAAATTATAATATTTATTATTATTATTTATTAACAATTAATTTGTTAGCTTTGAATTTCAAAACTATATATATTTATTTTTTATTAATAAAAAGTGGCATGAATTTAAAAGATGAGAGCCTTTTTTATTAATAATTTTTATCGCTCGATAAGCTTTTTGTAAATATGCTAACAAATGACGATAAAGTCTTTGAAAAGCTTTATTAAACTTTCACAGGACAAAGATTTACTTTATAGATATAGATAAAAAGAAGCCAATATAGATGCATGAGACAATATTCCTTGAAAAAGAGTCACAAGGACGCATGAGAATGAGCAGATTATTTGGGTCGCGACTACAAAAATAGGGGAATAAAAATGTATATGACAAGCGGTGATAGTGTTTCACAAAGCTGGGAAAATATAAATTTGTTTTGGGATCACTTCTCGGTCAACTGGCTGCATAAAAGATGTCTGACAACTCGTTATAATCTTGTAAAGCCAAATGAGATAAAAAAAGTCTACATGCGGTGAGGGAAAATTATTAAAAAATAAATATTATGATGGAAGTGTTCCAATTAGCTCGGAGTAACAACTCTTGATGAAAAACGTTCAAATAGAATAAACAATTTTATGTTGAAGTTTGTTTAATTTTTTGAGCAGAAAAACATCAACAAATGAGTATTTTTTATTACGAAATAGTAAGAACTTAGCAGTATTCATAAAAAAAGTTATTTTTTACATTAACTTATTGTAAACTGTTAGTTTAGTACGATTTAAATGTCAGACTGCTTATTTTGAAATTTAATTTCCGGATTCCACCGGGAAAATGGGTCCTCTAAGAAA
Source organism: Microplitis demolitor (assembly GCF_026212275.2). NCBI lineage: Eukaryota > Metazoa > Arthropoda > Insecta > Hymenoptera > Braconidae > Microplitis > Microplitis demolitor. The sequence continues at coordinate 5,511,932 of NC_068547.1, read as the reverse complement.
ATAAATATCAATAGTCCGAGTTCATTTTACTAGTTTAACTTTTTTAACTTCCCGCTAAAAAAACTGAAAGTTTTCTAAAGAAAGGGAAAGTTATTGCTTTCGGTCCGATTTTCGAAAACTGAGTTTTCAACAGATATCGACATTTTGAAGTCCTAGGAAGCTATTTTGATGATTTTCAAGATGATGTCCGAGAGTATGTATGTGTGTACCTACATCCGTATATGTGTAAATATTCCGTAGCTCCGTAGAGAGATGAACCTCGAGAAAATAATTTTTTTTTCTACTTTTTTGAGTTTTTACCGCGAAAATACGTCATAGAAAACAATGAATGTTCATATTGTTGCTATTTATTTATAAAATAAACATAGTTAAGGGCTATCTTCGATGACGTCACACAGTGTCTATGGTTCGAAACGGTTCGTATCTCCGAGATACGGACCTCGAGAAACTAATTCTTGTTCTAGACCATATTGAAAATAACGTTATCAAGCTCTCCGAGCTTGAAAACAGCTGGAAGTTTTGGGGCTGGCCCGCAGGGTCAACCGAATTCCATATTTTTAATTTCCAAATAAGTATTCGGAATAAGTATAATCCAGTCATAAAAAAATTCCAAAAGTGAGACAAAATGGTCTTCCCTAAAAAAATAAAAATTTTAAATTTCTCCTGAAATCGTCTCCCATGATCGTAAAACAGAATTCTTTAGTGGACAACTTAGTTTAAAAAAAATAAATTTTATCAATCGCGAATCTATTATTCGGCTCAATATCATTCATGTAAAATTTACTTTCAACACTGAATTTTGAGCTAACTTCATATTTGAATACTTTTTGCAAAATATTTTGGGTAATCCACATCATCCTATAATGGCCGTGTTGCCCTTGTGTGCAATTTCCTAAAAAACTTTACTATCTCGGAAACATAAAAATAAATTATTATAAATACTAGTATATACGATAGCTATTAAGAAGACCACAAAAGTCTTATAAAGTTAACTTTTATGAAGGCTATGTTGGCGTAGTTATTGTTTACCCGGTGTATCGCAGCTTACCCGAATCAACATTCCACCAATTTTCATTTACTATTACTTTGAGCTCTAGCATAGTTGGGACTAAATATACTCTGATGCTACCCTGGATTTCAGACTAGCATACGTATATACAGATATATATCTGTATATATTTATATCGCTGGTTTCCGTCGGGGAAACTACAGTTCCGAAGGATAACAGTACAGTGAAAGTTAGTTGGCAAGTAATCGTTGGAAAACGTGCTCCTCGCGTATATACTATACACAGCATAGAGCGATGAACGCGGTGCAATCATGGGATATCGGGAGAGAATAGCAAAGGGGTTGAAAGGTCTTGCGGAATCCATGGGGAGCGCTCGAGGGTTTATTTACTTTATGCGATTACGTTGGGATGAGACCAACCTTACTACTCGTATTACGAGTAGTCAAGTCCTTGAGTAAGAGAAGCACCAACCAAGAACTGCCGAGAGTACCTCTGGCTCTTCTATAACTTTTATTAAAAGAAAAAATATAATATTCGTCCTTTAATCTTGGCATCTCGACAAGCCCTTTGAATCGTCCACCATCCACCATTTCATTTATATTTTAACTTTTCTATACTGTTTTATTTGTTTGTTTTTTTACAAACTTTCAGCACAAACTTGTTCATATTTTATCATGTTATGATTTTCAGAGAATTACCTTTGATCTTGTCGATGAGAATGAATAAGAGCTTTTAACATAATTGACCTGACTGACACTATGTCTTATTTTCAGTATTTAATAAATAATATTTATAAATTACATTTATAAAGTATGAATGAAAATTTATTAAATAAGTGTCAAAAGTAAACAGAAACTCTTTACTTTACGTCTTATTTCTTTAAATTTTAATCTGGATCTACTTTCACATGTACAAACTCACACAGTAAAAGATGAAACTTTTGTACGAGTTCTGTTTCGCACGAGAAAGTAATTTGCATTATGAAATTGCGATGTCTCTTCGGAGACTCTTGTTGATAACATCTTCGATCGAGTTACCAGAAAGTAGATACAAAGTCTCTTTCCATCCACATCTAAGTCTTGAATAATAAATGTCAATCATTTCAAAGCTCCGCAAATTCTGATCTTACTATTGATTTATTTCAATGTATAGAATTTATAACTTGTCGGTTCTGTAAATAAATAACCAGCCAATATCAAAATGAGTTATTAATAAATTATGAAAATTTATCTTATCGAAATTAAGTGGATCACGAGACTGAGACTTTGGCCATAGTAAAAAATTTAAATGTCTGGCTGGAAAGGAAACAAATGAAATTTGAACCACGAGCAAATGAATTCTGATGAAATTCCAAAGTAGTTGAATTCGAAAAGCATCTAACAAGTTCCCTGAATTTTGGCATGACTCACTGGGGATATTTCTTGCATGACCTTATGTCCGGCATGTTGGTTACCGTTTTGGACATAGTCCGAAGCAGTCTACGTTGGAATTTAGTGGAAGAGGAATAGAAGTACTCATTGATTTTCTGGCGTACAACATCTCGTGCGGTCTTTTGACCACAGTTACAAATACTGTCTGCATTGCCGCAGCGTTTATTTTTTTAGTTGATGGTCTATCTCTTTACTCGTACGTACTACAGCCAGTAGCCAACAGCCAACAACCAGCAACCAGCGACCAGCTAGCTTGAGAAACTCTGGGAATAGGATACAGCACATTCAGGGCTTGGCATTATAGACGAAAACCCAAGAGTTGTGGAGAGCAATCCCACAGAGATACACTCTGCACCACTTGGATAACGTGACCATCCAGCCCGAGAACATAATCGAGTTCGTTCAAAATCACTCCACCGTGAATGTCCATCGGAGACTTTTGGATATAAACCCATTTCATATAACTTTTACTACTCCACTTCATACTACCATTTTCACTATATACTACTCGTTTTCCTTTTCTTTAAGACATTAATTTATTTTATAGCAACTGTATATTTTCATACACTTACTTTGCACTCAATTGAATTTCAAGTCAACTGAAAATTATCATGAATTATATTTATGTGACCTACAATACTTGATATTATACTTTTTTCAATTTCAATTTCGTCGTTTCCCATTATATTTAACGGTCATGTCCTGCCGTTATCGTAATCTTTAAAAATATTATCACAATAAAATGTATATAGGGTTGAATTTAAATTCAAGTGAATAATCCAAGATCCTGGTCGATTCAATCCATAGCGAAGCTAAATAGAAAAAAAGGACAAAGCCTCCAGTGACGTTGACAAACGCTGAGTACACAGAAATAAAAAAAAATAAATGATAAGAAATGAGTATGATTAATGAAGTGTTTTATCACATTCACACTCCAGGTTCAATTAAACATATCGTAAAAAATTAAAGAAGATAATTAATTTAATACTCAGTGGACTCCCGGAAAATCTTCTGGGAAATAAAGCCAACATGTTAGATCTTTCTTCATCATCATCATCATTATAATTACTACGGAATCAATAATAATAATAAAATTCACAATATTGAATTTCTTGGGTCTCTTTACACAGAGCGGATTGCGACTTCATGGTATACTGACTGCAATTAGCGTAAAACTATTATAAAGAAATTTAACCTTTATGTGCTGGCAGTAGGGTGCATTAACAAGGAAACATAAATAATGAAGGCTTGGCCTCACGTTTCCCTCGTTAGTGTGCTCTTTAAACACCAGAACATTATGGCGGTGGTGGCAACGACGACGGTGGTGGCAGTGCTGGCTAAACTTTTTCTTCATCACATCGTTAATAGAAACTTTTAAAAGAATATTTTAGCGCTTTCATCGCTCTCCAAGAGATAGGATACCGGGCGTACAAGAGACTACGGTGAGAAGTAGTTTTACCGCCAACTAGATAACGCGACTTACGATATTTTTGGTTTTAAATTTTCTCCCTCAGTCTTAAACTTTTACTCATACTACTGCTTTAACTAAAACTCTTATTCCTACTTTTACTTCTGCCCTTACTGCAGAGTAATTAAGTCAGGGATATTGGAGCGTATAATCATGGAATGTGAGCCGTCCAACTGACTTTTAACACTGGGATCATATCTATTGATCAGATTATTTTTTATTTTATTCATTTTTTTTTACTCTTTCACTCACTCGTTTTTCTCTCACCCCTTAGATTTTCTGCCACCCAAGTAAAACGGCACCGGCATTGGTGGTTGGCCAAGAGTTTCTCGCAGTATGCTTCGTTGAACACCCTTTACTCACTCTGCTTTACTCCATCCATATATACTATATACCTATACACGACTGCGTTCTTACTCGCGTGTAGCTGAAATGCCGCACTGGCACGTCAAGTCGGAAAATTACGAGGAAGGAAGGAGGTCCTTACGACGTGTCCGCTTGGCGAACAATGCGGAGGCCGAATTTAATGAAATAATACAATTCATGTATTGTATATATAGTAGAAGACTGAGTGAGGCCAAGGGTGAGAGGTTTAGACCGGGGGTGAGGATGAGGGCGAGAATAAGGGCCTTTGGCATATTCACAGCGAGCCAAGAACATTTAGCTAACGACAATCGTTATTCTCTATTAATATATTGTGCGATAGTGTTGAGCTTATCGGCTCATACTTCATTCATCGTTCATGAACAAGGACAATTGTTCAATTTTTCCTTTAAGACCAATGCCAAGTACTCAAAATTCATGGGTATTAATATATTAATTAAATGGTGTGAGATATCATTTCATAATTTATTATATTATTCAGACTTATTCTTATAAATGCATTATTTATTATTATATTCAATTTGAAGTTGAATAGTTCTCAATAATTGAGAACTCTCTATAAATCAATTAGTGACATTCACTGCGAATTAGTAGATAGTCACAATTTCTTCAGCTATAAGTATATCACTAATTCAACCAGTGGCTTACTTGTAGCCGGTTCTCACTGCGCATTCATTAATTCGCAATTAATTTTTTTAATTCATTTTTAGAGAGAAAATATTTTTTACATGGAAAATTTGCATTGCACGGTCTTAACAATAAATAAAATCACCACTACTTATTTTTATCTTTTACACAATCTTACCCGTTTCAAAAAGCCTTGAGATAGTATATACATATATCATAAAAGATATAAATGAGAAGATCGAATCGGAAAATTTTCTCCTTACTAACGTTCATAGAGGGAACTAGAAAAGTATAATGCTCCCAAGTGTATGGAGATATTGTATAAAGAGATACTACATAAGAAGCTGAAATAAGCTTATAATATAATACATGTAGTAAACATTTCAAAGAATAAATTAGATATCGTATTCTAAGGCTAATGCATTCTCACATACGGATATATAATTTTATACTCCTGTGATGTGCTACACATGACACTTTTATTCAATGTTTCTATTATATGGGTGATGGGAATGTTACATTAGGAAGAAACTAAAATAAAGTGAGTGAGTGAAATTTAACAAAAGACGACAGCCAAGATCTAGACAAGTATAGAGTGTGTATAAAAGTATACACAACAGAATGATGAAAACGATAGAATAAAAAAAACCACTTCCCCACGTTATTTTTACCAGAGTGCAAGTTTTATCTCACTAAGTGTTTGTTTCTCAGTCAACTTGTCATTGCATCACTTTCTCAGATGTCTTAGAGAAAATCCGAGAGAACAAGTTACACAAAGATTTTTATTCACTATTATTATATTTTATCTAAAAAATTTTCATTTAATTAAGTTTTTAACTTTCCGCTATGAAAATTGAAAATTTTCAAAAAAATGGAAGTTGTTAGCTTCGGTCCGATTTTCGAAAATCGAGTTTTCATCTGATCTAAACGTTTTGAGGTCCTAGGAATCTATTCTATTTCCGGATACCACATCCGGCCGTGTGTATGTGTAAACTTTTTTTGTCCGACGATATCTTCAAAACGAATCAATCGATTTGAACGTGTGTTACTGCAATCGAAAGGCCTCATTAAGGCTTAAAGCTGATTAAATTTTGGAGTTGATCGGTCAAGTAATTTACAATTTATACAAAAAATAAAAGTAGAAACAATTTTTTTTAAAGATTTTGTTGCATACTTCGTAAATCACTAGACCGATTTGCTTTTAAATCTTAAAAAGCTCTTTTGATTGCTGCAGAGCATGAGAAAACCAGACGATTTTTTTCCAAAAATATCATTGGACAAAAATGACTTTTTTTCAAGGAAATGCATTTTTTCGGTCCAATCAGTTTTCGACCTCGTGGAGCTCAATAGTTCACCAATGATAACGTTTTCGAGCTCGTTGAGCTTGAAAACAGTGTGCTGTTTCGGGGTTGGCCCAAAGGGTCTACCGTGTTCCAGATTTTTTTATTTTATTCTGATAACAGTTATTATTTAATATTTTATTTAAATTATGTTTGATTGTTAATGTAATTAAAACCATACAACCACTTAACCCCGACGAATTATTTATTAAATCATTAAAATTTTTTATTCCAATCATCAATTGGATTTATTATTTATTGTATGAATACCTAATATTTATAAACGAATGAAGTTTATTTTTATTATATTAAATGTTAAAACACCGAGTAAACATGGATAAAAATTTCCACGTACTGCATAACGTTTTATGAAATTTTTATTAACTCTCAGTGAATTATTCAAATTCAATAAATTTTTCAGCGTTATTGTAACGGTTAAATTTATTTTTATTGTTCAGTTTACAATATAGTCAAATTTTCCCGTTATATATAAATATATATAAATTTTTTTCAAATTTACATTTAATACATTTTTTATCTCGAATATGCTGTAAAGTTACTCAACACAAAAATCCAGCAGTAAATAATGTTCTAAAATATTGTCGTTATTTTATTGCAATAGAATGAATCTAACATATATTTATTATCATTGAAAACAATCCAATAGATTAATTTTTTATCCCACATAAATAACAATGAAACAGCGTAGTGATAAAAAAGGTTTAAATACACAATTTATTAAAATGTAGAGAATAAATTATAATTTAAATGTGTTGCCGGTAATAAGATTTATTAGGATAGATCAGAGTTAGTGAAATATGTTAACAAATTGGACAGTTTGATAAAAATTAGTTAGACGAGAATCCGGCAGTTCTGCCGCGTACTATCACAATTTAGGTACAGTAGTGTAATCGAAATCTAGAATGCATATATCAGCATTCACCCCTAAGGTCATATATAAAGTAGTAGACGTAGTATAGTTAAAGCAGTTGTAGTAGTATAGTATAGAGAGAAGAGGGTGAGAGAAAGTACAGTTATCGTAAGGTGTCAAGATAAAATCTTATCTTTATACTACAAAATTACATTTCCTTATAAAAGTCTTGTCTTTTTCTCTAAATGTGTCCTGTGAATTTATATAACGACGTTTTTCTTGGGTGATGGATAAACGACAAATGTTTGCAACCAATCTCTCAGGTGATTTTCTTTTTATATTCTCTTATATATTACTAGACTACACTTTTTATAGCTGATTCAGATTCTTCTTCTTCTTCTTGTTCTTCTTCTTCTTTTGCTTCTGATTCTATTTAAACTTTTTATTTATTTTTTCCTCCTCTCTTTGAAAGTTACCTGTGATTTGTGATAAACGATATAACAGACAGTGTGTGAGAGCCGTGATACTAAAGATTGATCTTATAAACTTGGACATTGTCCACAATGAAGTAAAACCTGTAACCCAAGTCATTTTTCTTAGCTAACAGATCTGTCCTCGAGGTGATAAATCTGTTTATCATTAATTTAGTAAATAAAAACCACGCCTGCGTATTGAACTAACGCAAATGTTCGATTCTTATCAATATTGCTTGAGCTCCCAATTTAAACTTTTTTCAATTTTTAAAGTCAACTGATGTTTCCAAGTTTTCTAAATAATATAGAAGTTCAAAAGAATAAACTCGGTCATAATATTGATTTTTTTATTCGAGAAACTTTTTTTATTGAGATAAAAGTCCAGGTAATTACCGATAGTTCAAGGCATTTCTGATTTTAAATAAAAGCAATTATAAGTTTCGTAATAAAATTGTGCCAATTATATATTGAAAATATTTTAAGTCATATTTACTATGCCATTCAATTATTTTACATTCAAGATATTTTCATACATACTTAGTTTATTTTAAATGTTTATTTTCTCATCGTAAAATACTAATTTCAACAGCAAATTAAACAACACTATTTATTTTAAATTATAATATTTTTTATTTAACCTTATTTTTAAAGTGTATTTCATTTTCAATTTTTCTAGCCGTTAAAAATTTAAATAAAAAATAAAAATTTAAATAAATATTAATTACTTCTTAATTTAAAATATTTAACGATAATCATTCGTTTGTGTTTCTTTCATCTTCTAGTCTTTGGCATTTTTTTTTTAAATCTAGTATTACTTCAAAGACTACATTAAACTCATCAATTTTTTCAAGCGTATAATTTATATAAGAGCAGCTTTTTTTTCTGACTTTTTTGAAGCTTTTGAAGTTTTTGAAATTTATTGCGGCGATAATTTAAAATTAAAAAAAATTCAACTGACTGATTTCAGCTCGAGGTTTAAAGTCAACTTCTGGGCAGATGCCGTTCCAAGATCTCAGAAAGTCATTTCCGGTGTTTTGAGGATCATGTCCGAGCTACGCATGCTGTAGGTCCAAGGTAAGTTTCAAACATATTTATAAATTTGATTTTTTTTTCGTTGCTGTTAATTTCTCATCATTATTCGATTTTTAAAATCACTCTTCAATGTTCCCAATGAGTGTTGAGTGATTTGAGATTAAAAAGCCTTAAAATCCAGATTTCAGATTTATAACAAAGAAACTATAGAGCGTTTATGAACTCAGAAATTTGAAGACTACATTTTAAAAAATAAATTATTGAGCGCGTAGAGTTCAAGACATTTTTTTTTATCATAAATCGAAACTGGTTACTTGAAGCAGAATAATTTACAATTTCATCGTACGGCATTATACATTTTCTTTCAAGTTCAAAAGTTATGTTTCGCGTTTATATAGATATTTACATAACATATATATCAGGGATGCAAATGTATGTGAGGAGTCTCAGTAGCCACGCAGGCCCTTTGCGTAGATCGTAAAATTTTTCATAATATTTCGGCATATTAAATTTTTTATCAGGATACCTATATTTCATTTCCTGATCTAATTCAGACAAAGGAAGGCCCTCAGTGTTCCACCTCACTACATTTTATTTTCCATCTTCGAATATAAGTATTTTTACCGTTCGGGACAGGGAAGAAAAAGAGCCAGTAAAACATAAAAAAATAAAGAAGAATTGGAAGAAGTAAAGATGTTTTCTTGGATTTTTTTATTTTTTTTTCGCATTTCTATTCTCATATTTCAGCGCTCCGATCCTTCTTCCTGTCTTAAGCTTCCGCCGTGAATCTGATTTCTCCGACAGTAGTGAATCTGAAAATTTCCAATAATTTGCACAGACTTAGCTCCAACGTTGCGACTTCAGTGCTCGAATAATAATGAATCCTACGGATTATTTCGATCATTTTGACATTCCCTATCGTCTTCAATCGCTTACGTATTTGTATACATTTCGGCCTTGCTTATTTCATATAAATCACTTTTAGATAATTGATTAATTATCAGAACTATTATCAACAAATAATAAATTATCTTTTACATCGTCACTCAATATTAATATTGAAAATTGAAATATAAAATTTATCAATAGAACTTTTCAGTAGTCAGTGAACGTGATTTATCAGAGGAAAGTAATTCCTTTACTTTTTTTTTTATTTCTTTATTTTTCTATATTTTTTTAGTATTTTTTTTCATGTCATCAGAAGATCATTAGTCTTAGATGTTATTGAACAATCTGAGTCAGTAACATCAATCACACTTTGTCAGGTTAAAGTTGGTCGTTCTTTATTTTTAGCATGTCTATAAACGTCTGACCAGAGAGGATTCACGTGATTGTCTGGTGCAGACACCTATATGATCATCTCTTGTCTGGTTCAACAGGAAAGTAACCGGAGTAAGCCAAACCACTGTAGAAACCGAGGGACGACAATCCAGTCTCGTTAGATCCTTTCTTCTTCACCACCTCCTTTTCTTTTTTATTTTTATTTCCTCCCTTGTCGAAATCCCTGAGGATGGTTTTTGCACCCCTGTAAGCTTTGTTCGGCATTGATCCAACCACCGAGATGTCCGTGTCGAGTAGAAAAGAATCTCTTGGAGAATAGCTAGGTGACCCTTCATGAATGTGCTTCCGAAAATGAGTACGCCGGTAAGAGATTGCTGATGTTCTTCCTATAGATACGATTAGGGGCGAAAACTCGTCGCCTATCCAAAACCTCGTCTGAGATCTAGATAAAAAAGGACCGAAAATAAGAACCCACTAATGGGTATATAAAACCCAAAGTAATTCAAATATTCTCTACATTTTATACTTTATTTTCGTATACACTTAAATTATACTTATTATTTCTTTTATTTTCTCCGCCTTCATTTTCAACTTTTTCATTATCAATGAAGGAGAATAAGAAGCTGCTAAAGCAGAGTAAATGAAAAAATTTTAATTCAGCATTATGGTTCCATTATTTTTTCTTCTGAAAAAATTCACTAATAAGAATTCATTTAATACAAGTAGACTATGTTGCATTTAAATCCCCCTGTAATGGAACGTGAGATTTTTTTAAGAAAAGATTGTGGAGAATAAAAAAAGAGAGCTTCAAAAATATATACACTGGGACGGAAAATGAAGCGGTAGACTAGTGGGTTGCTGTTGCGAGGGTTAAACCCCTTGGGACATCTCTATAATAATAATAGAGACGTCTATTGGCAGTTGTTGTTTTTGTTTTTTTCCTTCGATACCAATAATCCTGGAAGGCTTTTCACAATCATGTTGTATACAGTGTCATTATTTTTCACTTGCTTTCTTTTTTTATTTTCATTTTGCGCTTTTTTTTACACGTCAGTTTCTCACAACGACGATATATTACAGATTCGGTGCATTGTCGTCAACTCACATAAATGTACACGTAAATATTCTATGCAAATGCGCACTACAAGAAAATGTAAAGCCTCAAGTATTACTGAACAAAAGTTTTCAATTGAAGAATACTTTTATGGCAGTAGTTTATGACGTGTAATCGGGTATATATATATATATATATATAGATATATATATATATATATATATATATATATATATATATATATTTCGAACTCTATAACATCTCCCGAGTATTTTATTGAAAATAACTATAAATAAGTAAGCAAACATCATTAAAACTTTTATAGAAGACTTTTATTCTCGGTACTTACACCCATTTAATCGTTTCTCCGAGTAAAGTTAGTCACCAAGTGTCGATATTCTTGCGGTTAACCAAGAAACGATTAAGATAGTTCAGTGTAGTAGTTAAATTTCCGACACAGAATGTTAAAGATAACTTGCGTTGCAGTAATTACGTGCACTCAGACTTATTCAACTAACTTATTAAACGATTCAAAACTCTATTTATACATAAGATTAAATAATTAACAACACTTTGTCAGACGATAAAACAAAGAAACTTTGATATCTTTCCTTTCATGTAAACTTTTTAAGCTCGGAAAGTTTAATGATCTCGTTACAACAAATGACAAATCAAAGACCGTACTCTGTTTAATTTAAAGTCCCTTCTTTAATGCCCCTTTTAATACTTTATCCCTTATAAGACACATTCGGAATCTTCCGAGAGATAACAAGGGCAAGAATAATAAAAAGGGTCGCACATCCCTTTTAACGAAAACTCTACGGGTCTACATAATTTTATCAGAGTATACAATCGTAATGTTAAGTTGTGTACCCGACAATAATAGCCATTAAAAGAATGACGACAAAAAATAATGGAATAGAATAGAGCTCGAAGTAAGAAGAGAAATAAAAAAAGAAGTAAAGTAAAAAATAATAATAAAAAAAAAACAATGTTACAAAGAGGTTTAAGCCGCAGGCAGGGTTTTTTGTGGGTGATGTATGAAGAACTAACCGGTAGTAGAAAAGTCCACCTTTTACGGAAGCTCTGATACGTATATAACCATGATGAAGTTTCGGTACAGTCCTACTCCTTATTCTCTAGCTCGAATAGTCGTCCGAGCTCTGCTGAAGGCATTCTACTCGCCGTAACTCCTCTTATATTTAAACTTTTTCTCTGTACACTCCCATGTCCGTTTGTCGTGCGCCACCACCTCTAGTGTGTTTCTTTTTTCCTCCCCGCTCGACTCATCTCATCTATCTCCCTGGATTCTGTCTAGTCGGCGCCAAGTCTCGCGACTCGTTTGTATACAAGAATTGTTCACGTCCGCCTCTCACGTCTCTCAACCCCTTTCTTTGGCGCCACCATGCATCTCTTCTCTTCTTACGCTCGGATTCCTTTTTTTTTATCTTTTTCATTCCTCGTAATTTTACAATATTCATTCCTCGACTGGGCAACTGGACTCTGCATACAAAAGACCCAAAAAAAAATGCTGCACGTTTGTCGTACCCGAGCCAATGTATATTTTAAGCGAAATTGTCTTTTCCTTGGCACCTGTCATCCTTCTAGTATTTATGTACATTTATATACACATCTTCCTATATAGATATATATATGTAGATAAATACAATTATAAACCCAGGGAATATTTGAATTTGTCTCTGCTAAACTAAACAATTTAACACTTTTCTCAAATGTTTACTCACACTTACGAGTGCGCTTACGCGAAATAACTTTAATGCTTAATAAAACACAATACGAAAATTCTCACCAGTTATTTACCCGCGATATTAATGGGATATTATTTTGTGAGCCGGTTATTGTATGTACTGAGATACGTTGTGGCTGCTGTTGTTGCGGTATCAACTAAATTGCTGTGTGCACATAAAAAATTTATATTTAAATTTAAAAATAAAATTTATGATAAATTGTACATAAGTTGATCCCTCCAGGGCTATATCCGGTGTGATACCAGAAAGCAGTAAAAGCTGGGGAGAAACAGGAGGAGAGCAGTTGTATGTGTACAGAGAACCAAGTAGTATAGAAAATGTTTGCTCCGGCGCCGTTGTGACATCAACAATAGGGCGTTTTCCGTGAAACTCGGATGGAATTTTTTCCACGCGATGTAACGAAAATTTTTTTGTCCCTCTTTTAGTTTCTTTGCTTTTTGGTGTATATCTCTGTATATATGTATGTATATATCGTATGGCTGCGTTTTGGTGAGGGTGAAAGATACGACGAGCAAAAGAAAAGTAAAAGCTGAAGAGACCACACGTCGGAAAGTTGGACGTACATGTCCGTGATGTGAAACGCGACTGCACGTGTCTTTTGTGCGTAGTAAACCAGGCGAGTCAGTGGAAAAAGAAATTCTTCCCTTTATTTTTCTTGGTCTTCATTGGAAGTAGTAGGAAGCTCGTGCGTGCGTGCTAAAGAAACAAGCATGCATTCTCTAAAGCTAGGAAATAGCATAGTCTGGTACTCTCTTTCAACTTTAATGGCAGCTTGCCCGTGTCCCACGCAATCTTAAATCTCGACGAGGCCGTTCATCCCTTAGGCAAATAAATGTGTGTGCTACCTAAGAGTGCGTGTGCGCAATTTATTATTATTTTTTTTTCTTTTTTTTCTATTCTTACAGCTGAGATAACAACAATCTTACTGAGAACTCTTTAAATTAAAAGATAAAGAAAAAACAATTCCAACTTGAAGCTAAATATTTATTTTAATAAACTTTTAAACAATTAAACCGTTATAATTTGTCAGGCTTTAATATCCCAGTGGAGTTTTGAGCGTACGCGTGTTAAAGTCGTGGTTTAAGACCTCGATGAATTAATTTGGTAGGGTGAAAATTGGCGGGAAGCTTGGGCACAGCTCGTAATGTAGACCAAATTAGGAGAGGGCTGTATGTAACTCTGCATCGGGATCTCGATTAACCCTTTTCCCAGTCCGTAGCTCGGCTGTTGGCATGCTCGGTTGCTCGGCTGCCTGTCCTCCGGACGCGGTAGAGAGAAGGACTTGGTTGGCTGCGTTGTCCCTCGGGGGCTTAGTTAAATCCTAGTGGTGCCTTACTTTACCGTTCCCTCAGGCCAATGTTTCAAAATTAATGCGCAAAGTTGCCCTTGCGCGGCAACTTCTCAGGACCTGCCAGTGAATACCGCCAGACGTGTCTTTGTCTCTACAACTCTGTCTCTACTACGTCTTTTTCTTCAGCTGACAGCTAAACTTTCCTTCTCATTCCTCCTTTCCTTTCTGTTTCTCTCAAATAATCAGATAAATAAAATACTTTCAAATTTAATAATAAAACTTTTAAGCTCTCTAATTATTGAAAACTCAAATAAGACAATTCCGCTCACGTTCTCGATAAATTTTTAATGAAATCATTATTACCATTGCTGTTATTTATTCAAATAATATTTCAAACTATTATTAGTATTACTATCAATCCTCGAATGTTAAATCTATTGAATAATAATGACGTCGCGCTTTAGTCACTCGTCAAGTTAGTTTGAAACATACGACGACACAGGATTATCCTCGACAACCCTGTCAATGTCATGACGAAGTGAATAATAATACCGAACTGTATTCGTCTCTCGAGAGACCCAAACTATTTGTCATCAACGATCTGCAATCTTGCTCAGAAGCTTCAATGTATGCACGGTATCTTGCATCCTCTGCTCATCTGGATCTTCCCTCTACATCAACGTCCGTATCTGGGTCTCTCATGTACTCCCGCATCAACTAATAGATGAAAGGGTTACGCACGCGAAACTGTCATGTATGTACAAGTAAATTGACCAATCATCATTAATTCTCAATGTATATAGTGTTTCTCTCAGTAGTGTAAATAGAATAGTCATCTGTCTCTATATAATCCGGGTGAGTTATACTAAGGGTATCAACCCTTTGAATTTGATTCAAGATTCTCTTAATCTATCTGCATATATGCTATATAGTTTGTGCTTTGTATTCCTTGCATCAACCTGTACTTGTGTTACCCTTCATTTCGATAAGTAATTGGGAAATAATGATCAACAATTTGGTTTAATTAATTACATGGCTTGCACGGCGCTAATTGAACTGTATTAATCAAGTCAATGTTGGAGCTCCAAGCCGTCGTAAATAATAAGAAAGTTAATTTTTTAATGAGATGCTTTGAATACTTGGGATATTCAGCGCCATTGATGGGCTTTCTAATGTAATTTATCTTGATAAATTCAATCTTTGAACATCTGAATCCTACTGTAGCACAGAAATGATGTCACATCAACATGAGCACAGTCATAAGCGTAATTATGAGCTTAAGTTTGTACTGACAATTTGAAACACCTTTGTCTTGTAAGTCCTCACATAAATTCTTATGTAAGTTAACCTAATTAGTGTCTATATGTACAATCAGACAGAGATAGAGATGATACACGAGAACTAACGACTCAGAGTAAAGGAAGAAAAATATACCAAGCATTTTTATTTTTTGCTGGATTTTCCAGACGTGTAAGTCAATTACGTTGTTGTTAGCCTGCTCTATAATGGTCATTATTTTTTTTGCTGTTAGAATGTAAGAAAAGAAGCCAGCACGGGTCGGATATGAAAAGAATACCGGTTGCTCTGGAAAGGGCGGTGCATTTTTACAACCCAGCAATACAACGAACGAAGGAAAGAACTAGTGAGGGTAGTTTACTTGAGGGAATTTCGGTCCCGCGTCCATTAACCCGGCGTATCGTATTTCAAAAATTCACGCGGAAGTTACGATAGTGTGAGAGCCCGCACGCAAAAGTTACTTAAACAAATTTCCAGTGAGAGTAAAGTAACGGAGAATTCTCGGCTCTCATGTTCCCAGTTGTTTTGTTGCCAAGAGCGACACCCGAGGGAAATAGAAATTCCACAACTCTGATGCTTGAAATATTATATTGAGTGTCATATTATTACTGTGTAACTCTATTTGATGTACGTATAGATGTACCCATAAATTTATTAATATTTACAATCGGACTGAGATACATCACAAGAGTCAGAGCCACTGAAGAGAGATCGTGTGCCACAGCTTTTAATGCATAACATTTTACCATCTGCCAGTCTGTCAGATCTTATAGAAGACCTTGAGGCAGCTTCTCTGGCACAAGGTCATAGGTTTGTTTGGGTTCGATGTCATTTAGAATTTTGTAAAACATTTAAATTATTCTATTATATTTGGTGGCATTGATAGAGTTAGCAGAATTGAATGTGACTTTTCTCACATAAATGATGCAATTACCAGTTTCAACTCCATTCTATACTCTCGTGACGAGACTTTTTTCATATTATATATATTAAAGGTACATGTACTCTGCCACTGATAAATCTACTGGGCCAGGCGAAGCTGGTGAAAATAAAAATATAAAGTCATCCTGCCTTTCACGTAACGAAGAGATTCATTTCAGCTGCACTTGTAGTGGTTTCCTTTACAATTCGGAGACGAAAATAAAATGTGAGCGCTTAATAAACGTGCTGTACACAGAAACTATAAATACTGTATGAAAAGTATAATATCATTTTTTTAATTATCTGTTTTTTTATTAAATGGTAAATTACTCGAGCGTCATATCAGCGTTTAAAAATGAAAAATTGTGTTTACTTTCATTAAAATAGACTAACAACACAAAATATCTTCATTTTTAAATTAAATCTTCTCAAGTTTATTAAAAAAACAAAAACGAAAAAAAACGAATAATTTTTTTAAAGCCATGTTCATAATCATAATAAACTCGTCAGTTGCATTAGAAACTTATGGAGTGTGCAGAAACTTTTGAGCGGCAGTAAATTGATCTTATAGGATACTAATTTAAGGAGACTTATATACGAGAAGAATTGAATTATGCGGCTGGAAATTTAGCTTGCATCGATGAGTAATTTACGAAGTAAACTCATATTGTCGAAGGTTGTAACACTTGCATCATAAGGGTTAAGAAATTTCCACAGAAGCATCATCAGCGTGAGAGAAAACTTTCTCGATCAAAGTATCGGAGCATGCTACAGCATTTCGCACGCATAGCAACTTAGTTTCCGTCGTCTTGTGGTATAGCAAATCGAGTCTAGTCAGCGGAAGAGAGAAAAAGTAAGGGTGGTTGAAGGATGATGCCGTGTAATGAGTGAGTAAGTGAAATGAATGAGTGATCGAGTGAGTAAACCACGAGTCTAGACTTATGAATTATCATATCAAAGCCGAGTAATAGAAGGAGGGTCGCTTGGAAATAGTAGTACATCTGAATCAGCTCGATAATTATGCGAGTTTGAATAATTTACTGGGCAACACGACCTATTCAGTACCAATTCACAGTGGTTCAGATTAAATATACAATCTCTTTTGAAGTTTTTGAAAACCAATATATATATTAGTCTAACAGCAATTAATTTGAATGTGAAGCAGCAAAATGAATCCTAGTATTGGCACTCAGACTCTTATAGAATTTGATTCTTTGAGAGCTGAGCTTTTTAATAAATTTGAGGGTTACTCCTGTAATCGATGAATTAGCAGGAAAAACTGAAAAAAGTCCTGAGAAGAATTTATTTTTCAAGTACAGACCCATATGAAGATGGGGTAAACATGGGTGAGGATGAGGCTATCAATGTCTTTCGATAAAGAGTAGCCCGTAACTTTGCTCCTGTTGGGAATAAGCCATCACAACATTAACGTTTTTTGTTCATTATGATGTCCTCTGGTAGGAAAACCCATAAAAAGTCCTGAAAATAATTTATTTTTTGAGTTGAGACCCATATAAGCATTGGGTGGAGATGGGTGGACATGGGTGGAGATCATTTTCTATGAAGAGTAGCCCGTATCTTTGCTCCTGTTGGGAATAACCCATCACAACATTAACGTTTTTTCTTCATTATGATGTCCTCTAGTAGGAGAAACCCAAAAGATTCTTGGGAATAATTTATTTTTTGACTAATCGACGTCGGGCAGACGCGGGCAGATGACACTATCTATGATTATTCATAAAGAGAATTGAAAATCAAAATTAATTATTTAATTATTTGGACATTTTTTTTGTGGTCAAAGTACCCGACAGTAGGCAGCGATGGTTCGTACGATCAATTATTGAGATGTTATCGTATACGTGTTTGGTATCTATATTCTCATTGCAACTATGCATAGTCATACTTAACACTGAAAGAAGTCACTTTGTAATTTTTTGAAATATAGACAGTGGTTCATGTTGTGATTATGACAGACAATATTGGGACCTTTGGTTTACCCATTTTTACTGGTAAAAATATTAAATGCGTGAATCGGGGTCCCGATGAGCGATCTTGACTCTTGGTAGTAACTGGTAAGTGAGTACCTCAAGTTTATGGATGAGTACGTTGCTCAGTTATCATCTGCCCGGAAAACTAGTGGCTATCTACGCCAGCACTGCCACGAGGTTAGATCTTCTACAAGATCTGGCAAGCTGGTAGAGGGTAAGATGATATGCCGTAGAAGCTCTAACACCCGACCTCTAGCAACGCTAAAGCTTTTTCCGTCTAATGGCCCTTACACACGATTGGACTTTTCATCTAACTTTTATCAACAGCACAGTTAGTCCCGTAAGAGGCAACTTTTTTCAAGAAACGTTCTTTGAGTTTGGTGCCCACGTCGTTGTTGGTAAAAATAAAAAACTAAAAACAAAAAAAGAAAAATTAAAGAACAAGAAAAAAGAGATGATCTATATGAAGTCGAACACGAAACTACTGTCTCTGTTAAACTTCTTTTAAAACTCCATTTCAACAAATAACAATTACAAGCTTTAATTTTTTATTCTTTTGCATTAAAAATTTTTACAACTGTTCCAATATTAATTCTTGTACTTTTTTATTCATGAATTCATGGATTCCACGTGGAATCGATTTATTAATGTTAAAAAATGAAGAAATTCCGTGAGTTTTATGAAAATAGCAGACCGGCGGACAGCTGCGTTGGTATTTGACGTATGCAGATATGCATTCATATAAAAAATATATAACTCTACATCCATACATTTATATATACATGTACATAGACCTGCTTATTATGCATTTTCACTTTGCTCGAAAAGTATGACAGGAAAGAATAGAGTACTTGCATTTACTATGATATACTCTCTGCTCACATACGTGCCGAGTGCGCGTATATTTAATGCCCTTGGTGATGTAAACAGTCTTCATTGTATACTACTGGCACTCGTCATAGGTTCGCTTTACAATTTTATTTCCCGATTTCACGTCGCACCGAATAATGGAGGCAAATGGCTGTATGGAAAATACAAGAGATGAGGAGAGAATGAGTTGTTGGGCGGGTCGGGAGGCAGTTACGGTATTGGCACCAAATCGAACGACGAGTTTTACGTTTGCCTTTCACAAAGAACTTGATGTTGAAGCCTACATATGTACAACTCGAACCGGGAGAGTACGTCGATTATGTGTATAGTACACATCAGTGTGTACCAAACCTACTATACGTTTAAATTCAAGGACCATTCTCTGCAAATTGTGAATTTCCATTAGTTACCTTTGCTTTTATGGTACTAGAAACCTTTTTTTTACCATAACTTTATTTTATTTGTGTTAAAAGTTATTTTATTTGTCGATTTTCATTAGTTTATCATTGAATGCATGAGCTTTATATTCAATTTAATTTGACTAACGAGTTTCTGGCAATATGGAATATATTCCGAACAAGATCCTTTACTCAACTCGCAGTCTTTAATAAACGTAGATCGTCTGGGTCTGGTTGTACGTATGCTTATACCTGTCTTGGGAATCCAATTTGGTGGACAAGTTTTCTTTCAACTTTATCATTCTCTTCTTTCTCATCTCGGGTTTGTTATTGTATATATTTATACACATATATTTTTAGATTTTTTGCTGCTTAAAGTCAGTTAGACTGAGCCAGTGCATTCACCATTCAGGATACATACTTATGGTATTTACTTGCTATATATATATATATATATATATATATATATATTTATATTTTTCAGCCTTTATTATCCATTTACCTCTATAATAGAATCAAGCTTTACATACTATATGTTTATTTCATCTGAATGTATATATACGCATAATCTTGCTCTTTATACGCTGAAAATCCATGTAGTAAGGTCACTCGACTGCTGGGATTTTGTTTGTAAATGGCATCTGGAGTACACAATGCCAAGAGACAGTAGTAACGTATACGAAGAATGAAAACGACGAGGAATCAAGAGATAAGGTTTAATAAATAGTATAAGAAATACAAGATAATGCCATTAGATTTTTCAAAAGAATATTTTCTTACGTTTTTAAAGAAAACTCCAATAAATTGTTGGACTATTTTTTGTTTATTTAATTGAAGAATGGACAGTTCAAAAGCTTTGTATAAATAATTGCTATTCATCTCCATTCGGGAATAGAGGATCAAAATGGAGTCATTTTTATTTTTTTCATAAATGATTCCTGTATGGAAGAGAAAATCATATTGTAGAGTAAATTAGGCAGACGATGTTTACTCAAATTTTTGCAAATAATAGGAAAATAATTTTTTTCTTAATAGTAAATGCATTCCTATTTTAAGTATACATTATACACAAATATTAACGAAAAAAATTTTTTTCGTGACTTTCTTATATTTTTTTTCATTCTTGCATATAGAGAATGAAAGTTTTTTTCAAAGGTCGATTTTGTTTGATGAGTTTGAGTTTTTTTATAATTGGATGAAACGTAATCATTTTTTTGAATCTACCCGGGTCTGATTTTGACGTTTTTCACTTATTGGACTTGCATTTGATTTTGTTAACTTGGTTTTGGCTACACTTACCTTTTTTAATTTTAATATGAAAGGAATTATTTTTTTCTCAGTATTGAGCCATAAGTCTAGAATTCTATAGAATGTCTTAACCGACGTTCCTGACCAAAATTGAGGCATCCGTTGGATGCTTGGAAGCCTCAAAGATTTCGACAAGTCTTTTGAAAAAATGCCAGCGCATAGAAATGAATAGGCATTTAATCTTCAGATCGTGTCCTTCGTTCCTTTATTTTATTTTTAAACTATAAAACATGGACGTTTTTTAACATTGATTATTTTTGGTCAATTTTAGCATCCGTAAATTATATAATTCTCATTAGCATCCGAAACAAAGCGATAAAATTAGAGTTCCAATTATAAAGGTAATGGGCAATTAACGACAAATAATTATATCAATCGAGCTAATAGTATAATTAAATTGTTTGTTCTATTATTAACGCATTAAGGTATGTAAAATATATCGATTGCTAATTATAGCTGTTTCTATTTAACCTAAATAAGCATATATACAAATGAAAAAAAAAAATAATAGATTAAGTAGATTTAATAGTATTATCTTTTTGAAAATCGTGTTAATTCCGAGTTTAAATAATACTTTCACGCATACATAAAATCCCGAAGAAAAAACGTCAGTCCGAGAAATTCAAAATGTTCTTATTCAGTCGGTTGGCTCCCTTGTCCCAAGGTTTTCACTACATTGCTCTTCGTTTCTTTTGTTTAATCGCATTCTGCCGCTCGAGTAATTAAAATTCTCGAGGCAGGCCTGTAGTTGGTCCATTTTCTTCGTATTCACGAGGGTGGCAGGGATATGCAGGCGGTAGGGTTGGTTCCTTCGCTTGCTCGCTCGCTCGTTCATTCGTTCACTCGTTTTGGTTGATAGCAGTAGACGTCTGAAAAGTTTTTGGATATGAGTATGATAATAATTCTAAAGTAACCACTTGAGAATGAGATGCTTTATCATCTTGCTAAATTCAATATCCATTGTCTGTCACACTGATGCTGAAAAAGTATAAATTATACTTAGTCAAGAACAATCTAAATTAAAAACTTTATTATCATAAATTTGTTTTTATTTTAATGAATATTTTAAGTATAACAAACCTATTATTATACAACGCATTCATATTTTTTAAATAAAACATCGTTTCATTATTATAATAATAATAATTATTATTATTCAACGTTAGTTGAAAAAAAAGAAATGCGTGTTATAGTCGTAAGAGAAATCATAATAAATTTTCATTCAAACACATTGTTTAATTTAACCAAATTAACGCACTCATGTAAAACAAAACGTTTCAATAATTAAATTTCCAGTGAATTTAATAGCAAGTATAATTAATATTATACAATGTTAAAAGAGAATTAAATTACAATTGAATTCGGGAAAGTTTAAAAATAAAAAAAAATTGAATTCATGAATGAGCAATAACTCGATCGTACAACGCTTCCATGTGATTACACTATTCATCGAACGAACGTCAGCTGAAACCGACGGCCAACGAGGGATGGAAGCTTGTGGGGACCGGTGGTTTTTTTAAAAATTGGATAGCTTTACTCCTAACTTAAAGAACGTCAAAAGAACACCATTGGAAGTAAGAGAGCGACGGGAAAATAAATAAACAACAACAATAAAATTAAAAAAAAATAAATAAAAAATGTACACGTGGCAGTTGGATGATGATCGTGCTGCGTCGGGGATGAAGGGTATAGATGAACGGAAGTTGAGGAATAGAGATGCAGGAATACGGTGGAGAAATGAGAGAGGAAGTGAAAGATAGTAGACCTATGGATGCGTTCCGGTATCGACCTACAGGGCGTGTCTCTCTCACCGGGGAATCGCGCACCGTCAACCCCAGCGGCACCAACTCCAGGCTGTTTTACCCCTGCTCGCGATTCTACACCCCTCGGTGGGTTATGCGACCCTACGCATTCCAACTTACACACACCGCACACCTATCATCGTTAAAAAAAAAACCTAGTGATATCTCATTGTCTGACTAGACTTACTGTTTAGTCAAGGGTCTTAATAGCTACTGCCATTATCATACAGATCAAGATATTTGATATGAAAATATATATATCTATATATGAAGAAAATTGAGGATCATATATATCTATATCTATTAACTGGATGCTCTTTGTAGGCCTGGTTATAATGGTCTCTTGGGTTTTGACTGGTACTCAGTTTTAGCCCTGGAGAAGTCCATCGACTTTGCCACCAGGGAGTTTGCATTTATATATTTGTCGCGTCCCAAAGTGGTAATAATGGAATGGGCGTGTGGGTTTCACTGAACACACCGGGGGGTATATAACACATGGAAACCAAATGGGGTACGCTCACCGATCGCATTAATAAATTATTTCAAATTTTTTGTTTTACTTTTTTTAAAACTTACCACCGAGGGAATAACACCCCAGTAGATCGTTTTGACGCGTATAGAGTGTCTTTATTTCCCACTTGCGAGAGTTTTATATGAGCTATGTTTTATGTGAAACTTTTTCAGAATAAATATATAAACATTACAAAAGTTCTTTTTTTTTATATTTTTTATCATTTGTTTATATATACACGCGACACTGTAATATTAAGTTTTCCTTCGTGATATATATTATTAACTGAGGTGTTTTCGAGGATATTAATGTATATAACGCGCAAAATACTCGACAGAGTTTCATTTTGTTCGCTTCTATAGTATTTGTCTTAAGGACCGTTTTAAAGTGAAAATAGAGAGAATGCAGATGGCGGAATATGAAAGCTACTGGATTTTTATGTTATTTCAAGCAGTAATAAAATAAAGTTTTACCGAGAAATTTACTAAATGTGTCGTATTATCCGGCTGTATTTTTTCCAAGAGCTCATTAAAACAGCTGTCTCTAAATATTGCAACCAACAAAACCAAGTATTTTGTTTTTTTTAAAATTCAATATACTGTAAAAAATTGGGAGTGAATTCGGAGTGATTACGGATTTTATTATCAAAAAATGATTTTCAGAATCAACACAGAAAAAACAATTAGAATCTCAGTAAAATTACTTAGAAAACTTTTGAAGGATATTAAATTATCTACAAAATGCCCCGAACGGCGATCCAATGATTTGAAATGCTGAGCTATAGAGAATTAAAAAAAAAATCATAACTTCCCTATCTATTTTAAATGGGAAAACTTCAAAATCAAATGTAAGGTATTTAAAATTAAAATTAAGAGCTGAAACTTTTAGGAAATTTTTTTTCAATGTCTATAACAATATTTTGAAGTGGGAGTGAAAAAAAAATAGTCGTTCCAAACGGACTACCCTAATATATATATATATATATATATATATATATATATATATATATATATATATATATATATATTTATATATTTATAAAATATTGTCCATCGTTTTTTAAGTTAAATTGTTCATACAGTTATAAACACAGGATATCGAATCTAAATATTTATTTCCAATGAAAAAGAAAGATAAAGTACGCAGTAGAGTTTGATTTGTTGGTGACGTTTTCAAATCAATCATAGAAATTGTATTTCGACCCAACTGTACTATTTTTAATTGTTATAGATTTTTTTCATTCCTATAAAAATATATTTCGGTCTAGCGCTTGAGAGTATACAAGTGAGAAAATTTGAATCGATATCTCTATCTATATCTGTATCTACATCTATATATTCTGTTGCATAATTTCTATGGAAATTCGTAGAATACGTTTGCCAATGCAGTAGTCGATTAAATTTTCATAGGACAATATGCACACAAAACGACAAGACGAGGTTTATCAATGGTTGAATGTACATCGGGGTTACCTTGTATATACATACACTAAAGTTATGGATAAGATACACAAGCCTTAATTGATGTTGTGTGCCACTGACTCTATACCTTGTACAAATCATGCATATTCATAAATCCTCATAATCTCACAACGTCTTGAAAGACACTCGATAATATCATCATCCTTTATATTCAATTTCAATATCAGAGCCCATAGGATATTTATTTATTTACGTTGCCTGCATCAAAATATATACATAGACACGTAATAGCAACAGCAATAATAATAACAGTATTAAAGTGAAGCAGAAAAAAATAATAAGTTCAAGTAAACCGGATTTCAGTACTCGTTATCTACAAATTTTCTGGTATTCGTCAACAACCAGATAATAATATTGAGATATAAATATAAATGTGAAAAGCTTCTTTAGCCAGATTGAAGCCGAGAATACTACTTATATTGTTATACAACATTCAGATGGATTTTTATACGCATTGCATTGTATGTAATCCTTATTCAGAAATGATGATGATAATGATAATATATTTTATTCTCGCTTGTCATAGTAGATCCACCTAATTATCTTCAGGATCAAAGGCTCTACAGAAGCAAAGAGCATCGTGGATTATGTAGAGTATATACTCTCCAGTCTACCGACAAATACCCAGAGAAGTATGTTATTACAGTGCGCCGTCCAATTTGCATTAAATAAATATTTGCATGAAATTACATCTACATTTCACGTGTGTGATATTAAAAAGCTCAAATCCTTTGTATTTATAAATGTATTTTTCTAAGTGAAATTTATAATTCATTAAAGTATTAGTTGCTGGGAATAGTTTACCCTAGATACTAGAATAAACCCAATGAGAGTTAGACAATCGCGATGTAGGCTAATATTGCCTTACTCGTTCCTGATAAATTATTGACGAGGAGAGCATAACTGTATCTATAGGTTGTTGACTTAAACTGCACAGTACATAAAATATCTTGTGTACTTAGCTCAAATAATCTAGACCGGCTGTTGAATAGAAATAATTGGCAATCGACCTATCGGATTATCGATGCGCCCCGTAATAAATATCCATCGACTGGTCTGATGGTTAAGTCGTTCATTCGGTAGTCGAATAGCGTAGAGCAAAATTAAGTTTATGCCCCATCGATAGTGGCCTGGCGAATATCCAACTGAAGGAGTAGTATCAGAGTACGACTACTTGGACTGGTATGAGAGACACCACGACTAGAGGAAGAAGAGGGATGGGAAGGAATAGAGGAAAAGGAAAAGCCAGAATGTAGTATCTACTACGATTTGAAGGAAGTCATGCCTGGAGTGGTTCAGCCAGTTCCAACTTGACTTTGATTCCATTTCCATGCTGCACTGGGAATACTGAATCGCAAACCAGCTGCACACTAGAACCGGCAGATCGACGTAGAGCTCCGTCTCGTCCTGGTAGTCGTCATTCTCTGGAACGGGATGAATCTCTTCGTGCAGATAACGCGCTAGTCAGGTCCGAAGGGATATGTTCTTGAATCTCCTCTGTTCACTCTACTACACTAGAGATTTCTACGCGAGAGAGAAACGTCCATTAGTATATAGTTGTACACAAGTACAGCGCTGATATTCATTGGACCGAAGACGTTAGTTTGCACAATTGCTGGTCGAAGAACTTATGCTCTGATATCTTTTGTTTTGATTACCCTTTTCATTGTTTTTAATTCTGGATGGAATTCACCAGCACAACTATTACCGTTTACTATTACTACTACAGCTACTGCCACTCCTGCTATTACAACATGCCAGTCATCATTGTTTTCCCCAGAGAGTTTACCGAGATAGAGTCTGGGTGTTTGTGAAATGTTGATTTTCCACCAACTGCTAGAGCTGGAATAAGAGCCAAAAATAAAGGAATAAAAAAAAAGATAAAAATAAAAAAAAAAAACAGTGTCGGAAATGTAAGTCTTGCATATGCAGGAGGTTTCGTTGGTAGTGAATGTCGATATTTCTGAGGGTTGTAGAATTGTAAATCGGCATCGCAGTTTGCTTCGGTTGCGACGGGAAAACAATACCAGTATTACCCCGGTTTGTTAAAATCTTTTTTTTCCTTTTTTTTTTCGTTGGACTCAAGCTTTTACCGAAGCACTCATTTTTTGCATTTCGTTCATTTGCAAGGTTGTAATGGTTCAGAAATTTATGAGAACGGTTACGGCATCTCATCGTCTGTGGACTGAAAAGGGAGAAGGCCCGAATGAATCTCGATGAAAAAATAAATGTTGATTCACATTGGATTCACCCTAGCGTCTCGCGCGACATCAATTTCAGGGTTGAAGACTGTTTACAAGTCCGGAATACGTGCTCAAGTATCCGAACGAGCGTGAAAGATGTGACCTACATGCAATATCAAGGTTGTACTGGCACTACTGCTGGTGGTACTGATGCTCTGGCGTGTGCTTAGCTTGCTTAAAAAATGTCTTTGGGTACCATCTGGTTTGTCTGCACACATTGACATCTACATTTTATTTCTATCCATACAATCAATAATCGATAGCAAACTTGCCTTATATATTTTATCATTTTCATCCGTACACCTGTTTATTATTTAGATTAAAAATGTGTTATTTTATTACCGTTGTTTATAGAATAAAATTTCATTATCCGCGTACAGCTTCTCTTGCTGACTTTGGCTTATTTTTATTGGAAATAAAATTTCAATTGGATACACAAACTCGATCCGGATGCCGTTTCTATCGCTTAATCCGGATGATATTCGGCGCTTCTTGGCGTGACACTGCGACGCGAAAGGTACAACAACAACGGCGACGGTAGCGGCTGTACAAGTGAGTGGGTTCGAGAAGGAAAGAGAGCCAATGGCGCAATTTGCTCGTGCTGTTGCTTTTTCATTTCACGGGTTGCCGCGCCTTGCATTTTAATCAATGTTAACGTGAAACTCCAGGCAAACATCTGTTCAGTTACGATATTCGATAGATTTTAAATGTCTTTTACTTTATTTTGTTCGTTTCTGAATACAGATATAAAGTATACAGAAAAATAAATTTTTAATGTATATACACCAGTATAACTCTGTATATTACAATTATTTATTCTATCGTCGTTAAATATTTATCGTCGTTTAAAATAATAAAAAGTATTGATAAAAATCCTGGAGAACAACATTTTATCATTTCCTAACAATGTACGACCTGGATAGTATCTGAAAAAGACACACACTGACGAGTTCTTTGATCATTGAATAGAAAAGTAAACTTGGGCGTTGGATGGACGCCAGTTGAAGGAGCTCTAATAGTTTCTTTGTCTAAAAGACGTCCGGGGGCGGTTTGAGTCTACGGATGAGGAAGACTAGCTCGAGAATAAAAGAAAAACTACAGAAGCAGTACTACCACCAGCAGTAGCAGCTTCTTCGTCTCCGTTGAAAGAACAAACAAGTAGAAATAACAAAAAAACAATAACTAAAAGCAATGACAAAAAAATAACATTTGGATATTGAAGGAGCTTTAAAACAATACGGCATACACGAATCCAGTTTAACAATTCCAATCGAGTATTAAAAAAAAATCCAGTCATTTAAACTAAATTTATATTGGACCGCTAAACACATATTGAAAAATGTGAAAATTCAATTTCCCAGTTCCGGATATAATTTTGCTGAATTCGGTTTGAAGAAAAGTAAACCGAACGTGTGCATATGTATGTGTCTATGGATGTATCTATAGCATAACATAGTATAGAATAGCACAGTACAGTAGAGTAACTGGTATGTCGCTGTAGATAATGGGATGAGGACAAATCTGTAGACAGGATCTAGATTTCGTAGAGTTAGTCGTCAGTGGTGGTAGCAGCAGCACTAGTGTTGACTTGCCAAACGATAGGCTAGTACATCGATAACGGTATTTTGCATAAACCACAGTGACACAGTTTGCTTTCGCACAATCGATACATCGAAGCACACGTATTCCATACACTCTATACACAGTATAACATACTGTCAAGCCGGTGCTCTGTGTGCTGCCCTAGGTTCCGCGATCTCGAAGGCTTGACAGGCCTACTTGAACGTTCACAGGAACAAGGGGATCGGTAACACGTTGCCTTAGTTATTTATAGCACCGCATATATATCTATGATATGTATATAGTTAACTTACACACACGTGTGCTCTACAATCACTTTTACATACTAGTTATTGATACACCTGTTAGATATACCTTTCCATTAAGTTATAGTTTCAGTTTACACTGCTTTTACCAAATAAATTATTTAAGCTCAAATAATTACTTACAGTTAGTAGAGAGGCATTACTACAACACGATAAAAAAATCTATATATATCTATATAAATTTTCTATCATTACGAGGGGATTTTAGACCGTGGAATTTTGTACATCGAAAACTGCTGGATCACTAATTGCCACTTAATCCCTGGGAAACAACCCCCTGGCCCTCTTGCCACCCTCACTTGAACTGTACTGAGCAGGCAATAGGATAAACAGATTATTTTTTTTTATTGTTGTATTTTTTTTTTACTCGACCAGCACCGCGAGCCATGTTTTTCACCGCAATAGAATTAGTCGGTTTATTGGATGGCTGAAAACAACATTCTCTTGGTGGGCAGAGTCGGTAATAAAAAATTTACATGTGACCGTTGGAGTGCAACGTTCTCGCCAATTCCTATCAACAGTGAAACAGCTTCTCGAGTCGACATGGATTTAATATTTAAACGTTTTAATACTAAAAATAATTTTGTCAAGGAACATTATTTCAACTTTAACGATTTTGTTAATTAAACAAATAAATTTGTCAATACCATGAATTAATAATTATAATGACTGGATAACAACCATCGGGTATTATTATTACTCAATAAAAAATTAATTCTCTATATTCGGAGTGTCTAGACTCTACATTAATTCCGATATTTTCATCTATTAATGTCATTGCTCTCAGTACTGATAAATACGTTATATTATTTGTTGACGAAAATTTAATATTCCAAGTGGAATCGACGTGTTATGGTAGATGTTAATTAACGTCAGAATAATAAATTGATGGATTTTAAAAGCCAAAAGTAATAAAATTTGTTGGTCAGTGTGGTGAGTTGACGGTGTTGGAGGCGGTTGTTAAATTCAGCCAATAAATAGCTCGAGAGGAAGGTCAAGAACGTGAAAACAAGTTACACATATGAGCCAGCGAGCTCATAGGCTGGTGTAGGCCGGTGTCTGTGTAGTTTGAAACCCAGTGGTTAGATTCACAGGTTGGCAAGTCTAGTTTATAGCCGGAGGCGCCGAATCCTGGTAGTAAAGCGAACGTACCGTCCCAACCAGCTACCATAAATTCATTAATCGCCCTGAGGCTGTTGCGAGGGCTGCATCAGGCTTGCGCGAGCAAAGGACTATGTATAGAATATAACGCGAGGTATAAGTGAGATGGGGATAACTATACATACACATATACCTACACATCCACCTACACTTCCACCCTACCTTGGATCGAGAGAAAGTGAGAGTGAGCGTAAGTGAGAGAAAGAGTTTATAGCCCTCGCTGTACTCTGTAGTACTCTGGGTTGTGAGATTTAAGCAAATTGCGATTACTCCGTTAGAGGTTGCGCACAGAGCTCCGTTAGCTAAATAAGATTATTAACCAGCCGGTCTTATTTATGCCGTTTGGTACAAACTGTTAGTCAGAGATGTACTGCAGAGGCAAAGAGGGTTCTGAGTAAGGCTAGTTGTTGTACCATTATTATGATTATTATTACTACTGTTGGCGTTGGGTTTACTGGTTGCCCGCGACATGTGGTGCCCTATTGCATATAATATACGCAATGCTCTAAAACCATATACATATGTATCTTGGACGGTCTGTGCTACTCTACTCCGACGCTATTCCTCGTTAACCCATGGCTGTTTATATTCATACGGTCACCAAACGCATAGATTTTAATTCAACAGTCGATTACGTCGGCGTTGTTTGGTATGTTTGTCCAGACCAATGCTGAATCTTCATTATTAATTTGTGTTGATGTGGCAATACTGCTAAAACAACAACAAAACAACAACAACAACAGTAGCAGTAACAATATAACTTGCTGTTACGAATTTCGGATATTGCTGAATTTAGATTATTATCCGTGAAATACTATTGGTTGATCCTTTTAATTATCATGAGCGCTGAGTGTATATAGCTAATGACAGTATTTATGGTGTTATGAATTAGATCGTTTACATTATCGACTTATCACTGAGCCAACTGATTTATCGACGCGGGGTAAAATAGCGTTAGATCATCGGCGCTGCTGATCGTGTGGATGGATCATCGTGAGAGCTGAGTAAGAGGTGTGGGATTTTTTTCTCACAGTGTAACGTTACACGGACAGAGGACGCTATCGATCCGACTTTGAGACTTGTATTTGTTTTGTAAGAGTTCAAAGTAGATGAGCACTGGCTCAACCCGTTGTATTTCTTTATTTAAAAAGAAAACAAACAATAACTTATATTCATTAAATTTATTTTGTGATTTGAACTGTATTATACTATATTACTTTATTGCATATCAGTAACTTGTATTAAGGGAATATTTAAATGCACGACATACTATTAAGTCGGGATTGAATTTCATCGTAAACTAAATCTAAATTGTAATAAAATCTTGAGATAAAATTTCCATTTAATAACCTCACGATGGGATTTATATAACAGGAATCATTTATTATATTTTATATGTATCATATATATGGTATCGGTATTTTTTATCGCAAATACATATAAATATATATGCATACAAAAGGCTATTTACATTTAATCCTCATGAGATTGTGTCAATAGCAACATGACAATCAAAGTATACATGTATTTATTACTTTATTTTTTTATGATAATTTGAATTTGAGCTGGTGGTATATCGCGTGTTGAGATACAAATATTTAAGAGCATAAAAAAGTATACGAGTCATCATTAAGGGATTGTCTGTAAGAGTAAAGAACGGAGATGTTGTTTGTGACGAATGAAACGGCATAAGTGTTTTAAGATTTTGTGGCTTGGAACCATAACAATGCTCGATATAACAATGCATTTACAACGACATATACACTCCCCGTTATTATTATTCACCATATCGCGGAATCTTAAGATATCCTGAGATACGATCAATCCTCCGACGAGGGGATTGATCGTCTCCTGCTCTGCTTCATTCAAATCCCCCTATGCTCAGATGTTTTATATTTTTTGTTCTCCTGTCGCTCAGGACAATCTCGAGGACAATTCAAATAGCTTCCGAACGGTCTTACTAGGTGTGTCAAGTATTCAAAGCATGTCATACGTCATACGAGATTTATTTATTTACGGTTCGTTTCTACTTAATAATTTCAGATAATTAAACGAAAATATACCAAGAGACATTTATTTTTAGAATAATATTTTTTTTTTATTTTTTTATTAAGGCAGAGTGAAGTTTATGTAGTGTGAATGAAATTAAAAAGTGACAAAATCATGTGATTTATTTATTTAAAACGTTTTTATTTCTTTGAATCATATGAACAGTGAATGGTGAAAAAGGGCGTTGAAATACTTGAAATGCAGGAATTGTTGAGATCTAACGAATAATTTTGAAGACAGCATGTAGTCATTGCCTGTTCTAGAAAGTAAAAGGTCGAGAAGGACCTGGACCGTTTGACATATTTTTAGGTTTCTTTGTATTTTTGTTTGTGGCCACTCAAGCCCACTGCTCCGTTTGTGTGCCATTGGAATCTACCTTCCTTCTGTATTTATGTATATAGATATAGATATACTATACATATACCTATAACTATACTAAACCTTGGAGCCATTCCTTCTGGGTTGTAAAGTCCCTTCAAATCTTCCGTCTCTTTCTCATCTTCTTCAAAGCCTACATCTTTCTCTTTTCCAATCCATTGTTGCCCTTTAATGTTCGATACAAAATTCCCACACTGTACACTGTACAGCGACCATAAACGTCATCCCCCCTGGGTCTTACTATAAAAAGTTACATATACCTGGATTAGTTTAAGCCTATTGCCCCAGTGAAAACTATATTTTCTACTGACTTTTTAAATTTCTAACTTTTTAAATTTTTAAACTCTAATACCTTACATTTTTCGTTAATTAGTATAACCTCCGGTTAAAAAAAAATGTATTTAGATACTATAAAATGATTATTTATTGCTGGGTATACTCTGGTTCATAGGTTCCAACAAAAGTGAAGATTGTAAAAAAATGGTCCGGTATTTTTTTGGCATTAAAATTCGAAGCAGTGTAAAAAATAGTTCCGGAAGCTTTGCCAGCTATTATACCGCCTCGACCCAGCTCGTAAAAGTTAACAAAATTTTATGATCAGCCAAGAATTTCCAACCACGATTTATGGTGCGTCCTCTCCTATACCAGCAAATCCTGGAAAACTTATACCAAGACCATACGAGTACTAATATTTTTGAATTAACATAAAATTCGTTGAATTACATTGACAAAATACACACACACATGCGCACAAATATACGAACCCATGTATGAGGATTAATAAAAAGAAGAATTTAAATGTAAAAAACAAATTAACGGGCTTTTATTAGTTTTATGTCTTTTTGTAGCACATAGTTGAAATTATATAGATATTAGCTAGCTCTCTCGGCTTTTAAAAAAATTCAAAAGAAATAATCCTTGGGCATTTGTGCTGGACAGCAATTTCTCGGTGGCAGTAAGCCAAAGTAAAATAAAATTTTCGCTTATACGATACTTTTCATCCATCTTTTATTTATAAATGAAAAGAATATTCGTGACGTTTTTCAGTATACAACGTCAGCCATTTCTTTAAACTCGCGAGAATACGAAAGAACATGTATCTGTATCTGTATCTCGGATCAGAGAGGGCTCCGGATGATGCTAGCAGTAGTATAAAAGGTATGGGTAATATACCCGAGGGTATATAGATATCATACTACGATTTCGACCGAATTTCATAACGTGACGCGCAATAACCGGCATGCCCGACAGCATCACATATGCCCACCGGCGCTTTCTGTTTCTTCAGTACAAAACAGTAGTGTAGCGTGTAGAGAGAATGGGATGGGATATCTATTTGGTATATATTATATATCTATATCTACATCTATCCATGTACATATCCACGAAAGTGTAGGGAGAAACACGAGATGCGCAACATCACATCTAAGTCACGGTAAAGAGCGTTCTTTGATATGTCTTGTCTCCAGAGTATTTCCTTTTGCTTTTCTCTTAACTCTTACTTATCCACACACATACGCACACAGTTACTCACTTAGATCGATATATCTATAGAAACAAGTATTCACATTCCCCGAATCATTTCTCCCAAACCTCGTAAAATCCACATCTACCCTTATTGCCATCCACCCTCAGTACACTTACCCGAAAACGCACGTGATTCGAATACTCAATTTATTTTATTTAGCAACCCTTTCACACGTCCCAGTATTTTCTTTACATAAGCATAAACCCCTCTAATATACCTAGAGAAACTTGCGGTCGTATTCGAGCTTATTCCGGCAGAGAAAAACTTGCGTCAAAAAGTAAAGAAAGCTAAAATAAGGGTAGTTTTACTAAGACCGTGATAATTTTATATTTTTATCATCCCGTGAATAAAGCATATTAAATCCCGAAATGGTTGATATGCGCGTCCAACTGTAGACGTGATGTCCTTATTAAAGGGTTATTTAAGTTTAGAGTGGGATATAGAATAGCCAGATTTAACGGGTACAGTTGCAGCTCACACGTTCAAGCTCCATGAAAGCTTTTTCACGATGTGTACACCCCAGTGGATGGAGTTGAGCTGGATTTTTGGTCGTAGTAGTAGATGAGGATTCTAACGAGTGTGAGGGTTGAGCAAGCAACCAACCAGCCGCACTTGCTATGATGTCGGCGCTACCGCCCGTTTCTGCTCGGAAACTGGAAAGTATGTTAATGTTCCGGACACACAAGTAGAAGAGCTGTATTACAGGATAGGATATGCTGCTGTTACGGCTGGCTGCTACTATTAAATTAGGATGCGACAGTTAGAGCATATGATATGAGCCAGAGATGCTGATCGAAAGCTTATCTTTTATTTTTTTCAATCTCCCTGATGTAATTGTTTGTATTTTCTTTTTTACACGTGAATGAATTCTGTTTGAATTCATCCGACGAATAACACACGTACACACACGTTTGCTCAGCTTTTATATATATCAGTAAATTGGGACTGTACGAGTTTGTTTTATCAAACGCAAAAGTAGAACTGCACAAAACCTACTGTCAGTTTTAGGTGTGTATGTAAGTGTGTGTGCGTGTAGATGTAAAGGGTAGAGATAGGAGTTAGACAAAGAAATGAAATCGAGTTTGTGTGTCTGTATGCTCTACAACTGTTACCGTGCTTGGGTTTTGTTCGCGAGAAGGGTAAATGTTTGCTAGGAAAAGCGCACAGGAGTATTGCGCTCCGGCACTGTTAGTGCAATCTCACGAAACGAGGAGACATTCGTTGGTTGTCGACCAAAACGACAATGAAAATAACACAGGAGTAAAATGTGGGTAAACTGTGTGTTAGAAAAGGAGAAGATTGTAATAAAGGAATGTTAGATAAAGCCATAAAATGGTTACGAGCGCGAGGTAGATATAATGGATTATCCAGAAGATTAAATCGGCAATTGGATCCTAAGTAAATACTTAATTAGTTACTCATTATTTTGCGTGACAGATGATTGCGAGGAGGGTTACATTGTACAGGATGGTGTCTTAGTGTGTACAGCCAAGTGTGGAAAGGAAATCAGCGTCAGGCGAAGCGAGACTGCTATGCAAACCCTATCCCGTCGGGTTGAGCCACTTAGTTCTCTTATCCAACAAAGAGGTCATACAGCTTCCACGGATGTTTTTCAAGCGGGAATCGATTATTTAAAAAGTATAGCATACACTTAAAGTGAATGAGATAAAAAGTAAATAGTGGTGCAGTATAGAGATATTTTATAAGCCGATTAACAAGTTTAATCATATTATCCTAATAATGAAGCACTCTGTTTTTGAAATGGCTTATTTATGTCGATCGAATTTACCAAGAAATAGGATTAAAATTCTCGTGTACTTTTGTTATAATACTCTATTTTATTTTAACATCCGCAAAATCCCATCGATCAACTTGGGTACTGGTCTAGTCTGCTCACTGCTTATCCTCAATGTATACGATGTTTGTTTTTTCTTGTTCGCGTGTGTCTTGTTGATGCTCTCAAGCTTGAGGACGAGATAGCGGAAATGGAGGATAATGCGAAGCAAGATGATGGGATCGACGGTGAGGAAGTATACATAGATACACACACACACATATATATGTATGTACATATATATGGGTGAGTAATGGAATATAGACAAGGGACAGTATAGCCATTCGAGCGTGAACACAAGCCAAGAATGACTTTTGCTTCGTAGACATGCCACTCGTCGATGTCATTGTGAGCAGATCGCTATAATATATATATAGATATATATAAAATACATATAGGACAAAATTTTGAAACTGATTTTGCTAGAGACCGTGACGCCAGATGTCAAGACCACACGCAAGTGAATCAACTAAAAGGCGTTGCTATGTATTCGCTCTCTCAGGACAGGTGACAAATAATGTCAATGAAAAAAAAAGAAGAAACGTCTGCTGAATTTAAGGCTGGACGTTCTATTGCTGTATTTGTATAGATATATATATATATATATATATATATATATATATATATATATATATATATATAAATTTTATAAAAAAATGAAAACAAGGCAGCTACCGTAATTCTCTGATGCATCAGGATTGAAGACTGTCAGTGGGGTGAGGTGTGGGATCCAGATGCTATTCTCGACGGACTTTTTCCATTTCCGGCACGATTGGATGAAATTAAAAAGCGTCACACAACGTCCGGGCCGAGGGCACTTTGCCAATTTCTCTCAGATCCTTTTGTAATCTATCTGAAATAGAATGGATTTAAGCGCAGAGTTATTTAGGAACTGGAAGTGAATATAAATGATTTTATCAATTATATGTTATTTTTTTTTTTTTAGTAATAAAGCTAAAAATTTAATATAGGTCGGACTAAAATAAGTTAATAAACAACGAAATCGATACAAGTTCATTTCACATGATTACATTATCGAATGGAAAATAAAAACGTCATAATACTTTCTGCTGTTTCCTTCTCAACCTTAAAATTTACTCTTTCCTGTTTAATTATTGATAATAAAGTAAATTTAGTAAGTGCTAGTTCTGTCATTCGACGCTCTTCAACACGAAATAAACAGATGCTTTTGTTGAATAGTTCATATAATGAGTTTGAAAATAAAAATTTAAAAAACGGCTCCGACTATTTACACTCTTGTCAGCAAACAAACACTGAAAGTAAATACTTTCGAGTTTCCCTATTGACCTATTGGAGCTATATACCAAGTTGAGTATTGATGCATTATAGGTGATGACAAAAAGAACTGTGAAGAAGATGTTGAAATTTAAATAGTATTTTATTCTCACCTATTCAAAAACGCATAAACTTTTGTCTCAGACTTTTAAAAAGTACCTTAGTCATCTCGATGTATGTAATATACTATAGTCACAATGTGTGCTCGTGAACAGCAATCTGCTTGTATTCCTGAAGTAGCTCATACTTTATGTTGAGTGTATGAGGTCGCAAAATGCTCTACAATATATATAATATGCATATACTTGGAAAAGAGAATATGAAAGTGCAAAAAACATAAAACTAAAAAATGAAACGAATGAATATTATTCGCTAAGAAATATGAGTCGCAAGTATTATACACCAGGCTGAAAAAAATGATCTACATATAATATTTTGTTGAGTTGCTAAAAAATATTGCCTCATAATATTTAAATTATTTCAATTGTGTTCACTTTTACCATCGATAAATTGTCCAATTTACTTGACAAAAATATTTGAATTAATATCAACACAAAAGAGCTTTCATTGATGATAATAAAATATGATGACTGAAAGTGTTGTTTAATTTATCTGATGGTTCAATAAATTGAAAAGAAAGGCTGCTCAAATGTCGAAGTATACAGCTGATGAGGTTGACAGCCAGTTGGAACTGGTGTGCAATGCGTGTTGTACAGGACATAATGAGCATCAGCGTGTGCCTGAAGTTCTCAAGACACGGGCCGCAATCGCAGTGGTATCTCGTGTATATAACATGTAGTGTAGCAAGCCATGGCAGTGATATGTGTTTCGGCCGGTGTTCATTTAAACATATCACACACTGCAAGAGTGCTTTGGCCTGATGTTCCTACACATCCCGGGACTATTACACATAATATTGTACATAACTAGTATCTTTTTTCAAGTAGGTAGGCGGTCTGTTGAACATAAAACGTTACCACTCAAAAATATATGTAGGAATGCATGTATATTGTAAATATACACTATCAAGATTAGTGTATTGAAGTGCTGAGTAGGGAGTAAGGGAAGAGAGAAGAGAGAAATGAGTGGTTTTGAGTGCATCAGTTTCATTGGATACGAGTTTTGCTTTGATATACCAGCGGCAAACGTGCATCTAGTA
This sequence comes from Microplitis demolitor, assembly GCF_026212275.2. NCBI lineage: Eukaryota > Metazoa > Arthropoda > Insecta > Hymenoptera > Braconidae > Microplitis > Microplitis demolitor. The sequence continues at coordinate 5,473,794 of NC_068547.1, read as the reverse complement.
CGCCAGAGAGATACGTTTAACTATCTGAAACATCTAACCAATATATGTACAAAATATATAGATAGATATAAAAGGCCTTTTAAATCTTTCCAATTTGTGATGAAAATGTAAATGTACATGTGAGCTTTTGAGCCAGCATATGCTAGAGATGCATTGAATGGCTCCATTTAATGGGTAATTTTTAATTAGAATTCGGAAACTCGAGATGACATCGCTGCTCTAGTGATCTCTATATTCAAAAATGGAGAGAAAGAGGAGAGGTTTTGACTTTTGCACTTAAAACGACCCTCGTCGATTTATCGAGAACCCTTTTCGCAATATTGACCTGGACTCAGCCTCTAAGTACAAACAAAGCTCTCGGTATTTTATGAGGGAATTTGGCACGGGCTGGGAAATAAATCTGCGGTCACCCGGTTGGCAGTAGCAATGCTGTAGGGGACTTTCAGAAAATACTCCTCAGGCGTTCCATCTGGGTTTCGCGAATGAAGCCATGCCAGTAGTAAAAAGTAATTGCTCTTGCCGTTATTGTGACCAATAATGTTTGGCTTCGCCAAAAGTGTCTGGTGGACTTTCGTCCATATATATACATAACTATTTTTGGGCACGGTTTAAACCGACAAAGCACTTGAAAATAGTTTTAGTGATCGGTCACTAAACTTAAGTTATTGAAATCGTTTATTATAATGGAGTTTAAGACCTACCGCACTGTAATGCCATCTCCTTAAAAGGAATAACTTTTTTTATGATCTTTTAGATTTTTATGAATCTTCCGGGTGTTTTATTATAACTTTTATTCTATTTCATTAGATATATAGTATATATCTTTGATGATATATCTGAAAGCAATTCACTTTTATGTTTAAAAAGGCAATTCGTCGGGTCAAGCGTGACAGGTACGAGAGAAATGACATCAATGAGACACCATTACACATTTCTACTCTTTGCGATCGACGATTTTGGTGTGTAACAAATCAGGACGAAAAGCCAAGAATACCGAGTTTGATTATTCTCTTGAGCGACACATCCTTTATGTGTCTCGCTACCCAACTATAGGCACACACCTGAGCTGAAAGACAGCCGACTCGCTCATATCCCGAACGCGCCGGTCTTTCTGTATCCTCGCATCCTCTTTCCATTCAATCCCCAATTAGTTCAGGAAAGCTGCAATCTTTGTAAGAGAAAGACGCGCGCTGAGACCCACGGTTGCTTTTTCGTCGTCGATATGTGTTTTCGGCATTTCGTCCACCGCACTGATCAATGATTCCCAAACGGCGTAAAAGACATTCAACGATTCAACAGAATGACACATCTTGTGGTTATTCGCTCCGCGTTACGGTTTGTTATCTTTTTTCCGTTGTTGTCGATCAACCGATTAAGCTCGTTTCAATGAACAACAAATTTTATTTATTTATTTTTCATTCTCTGGATTCTCACTATATACTATAATATAAAAATATATTTTCCATAGCTGAAAATAATAAGTTATAATAAATTTCATTTAATGATGCATCAAAAATACACTCAATGATGCATAATGAATAACACTATTTATTTATTTAATTTGAATACTTGAGCGAACATAAATATTTATTATGATAATATTTATCCGTAGTAAAAAGAATGTCGGACATGTTGGCTGCAGTCATTGGAAAATGTACAAAATGGTATAAATGCAATTTCCGAGTTTAAAGGTAATTTCGTAAAGCGAGAGAAAACGTCGGAAGCAATTTCGCTGGACAAACGCGAGAAAGGCAGAGCCAACTGAGAGATCAACGCGAGTGGATGAGTTGAGGCAATAGAACCGTAGTAGTAAATTTCTCTGTATATATCTATATGTATGTATATAACTATGGTAGTAGAAGTAGTGTAAACTATAGAGCAAAGTCCCATCAAGTGGCTTTCTGTTAAGCTTACGAACGAAATGACAAATTGACGTGAAAAGCAATAAGTTCACAAAATGAGGAGGCAATCAGCTTCACCGCAGGAGATATGTCACTACGAATCGAGTTTGCTGAATATGTGAGCTTACGTTACAAAGCCAAAGTATTTTCAAACATATCACGAGCATATATCCCACGTCATCAGCAATTTAACGTTTTAAAGAATAATGTATTACCTTAAAGATCTATCTACATACACATGTGGGAATTATAGTCCCATTGGGAAGTTTATAACAAATTTACTGCGACTTCATCTCCCGAAAGTTATTATTATAGGGACATAGAGTCTTAATTAGGTGATTCGGCTTCAACATTACGTCTTTGAACTTGGTACTCTGATGAAAATAATTAAAAAACGTCCAGGAATACGACGACGGATTCAGTCCCTCCGGTGCTCTTAAAAGCTTTGACTGAAATGTTATACAAAAGATTTCTCATCACTGCGTTCATTCACCTTGTACACTTAATATCGGATATATCCAATTCGTTCACCTTATTCATTCTAAAGAACTCGCCTTCTATATACCATACCTATATTAGTTTTTTGCTTTTTATTCACTATACACACACGTACGCACATCCATACGTATTCGGGTATAATTAAAACGGTGGTGTTGCTGGAAATCAATAGAATCCTATCATCAGTTAATTCCCACATGTTCATCTAATAATTAACTCGATTCGTCTCGTCATCGTTCAGGTGTATACTAAAATTCGTAGCGGTTTTTAATTTTTTTATCACCCTTTGTATACTTTCTGAGAATGGTGTTATTATTAGATACCGTAAAAAAATGAAGGCAGTTGGCATTGGCTTTTAAAATGTTGGTGGTCGTGATTCGTCGTCATTAGCTCCAGCTCTGTATATCATTTGTAATTAGTACTAATAATTTAACCAACTCAAAAGTTTCAAATTTGTCCTTAAGAAATTCATGTGTCAAAAATTAAAGACATATGCTACTTCTTTGTGGGCGCTGTTCATGCCGACTCACTCGTTGTTTTTTTCTCTCCCTTAATATTATACATATTTTTTTATTTTTTAACTCAAGAGAATTTTTTTAAAACCCAATTCGTCTCTCGCTGTGTTCTTATTCGGTTTTGGCCCTGCTGTCAAGTCGGGCTCACTCCTTCCTTCAAAGATGAAAAGCGACATGATTACCAGCCATTGGAGAATTAACTTAAGGCGAGAGAATGGAAATAAAAAAATATTAAGTATGCCCGAAAAAATGAACCAGAGGGCGTGCGTGTGTGAAACCCGGTGTCAGGGTGTTTGTCTAATTAACTACACTAATGTTACGTTAGTTTGCCCTTGATAAATGTGCATTGCAGTCCCCTGCTCGTTCTTCTTCTCTCAAACTCCAAGTTCAGCTTACACTTTTTTTCCTTTTTTTTTTTAAAACCACACGAAAGTGAAAGGGGTCTTCCGGCAACGTGCGGTGTGTTATGTACTGCGCCATAAAGAGAGTGTGTACAGTACTGAGGAGTTAAAGAAAGAATGACGAAGAAAGTAAAGATAAAAGAGAAAAATAAATGCACACGCTCGCGCAGTAACGAGATCTGTGAGCGTAAATACTCAGTCAAAGTATAGTTCTTCATCGTGTACAATTTAAAAGGGTGTGTGCATGGGTGTGTGTGTGTGGTGTGCAGTGGTAGTGTCGCTACAAATGATCTCGTCTGTCGCACGTATTTTTTTTTATTTTCTTCGCTCAATCTTTTTTAACATTTTCCCTATCCACTTCTTCTGCACGACTTTCTTTTGGGATTTTATTTTTTGTCTTCACTTTTCTATTTAATTTAAAACTCTGTTTAAATACCCGCAGCAAGGCTAATATAATTGGGTGTTTTATAACACTCAGATGGGTGTGTGTACAGAGGGTTAGTGGGCGCACAGAGAAATAGATGCACACTGGCGTGAATTTTATGCAAAGTTATCGGCTTTAACAATAATCCAACCACAGTGGAAAGGATCATGGATTAATCGGTTTTGAGCCACGCGCGGGATCCCACGTTCAATGAAAATCCTATCAGCCTCGGCCATGCCGTTAAATGCGTCCCGCGTGATAGCTGTAACTGACGATCAATTACACTTCTATTATCCATTCAGTGTCGTTCTCGTGTCGTATGTTCTTTGCAGTGGCAACTCAACTCAAAAAATCTCTTCTATTCCATCCGTTCTATTCCACTATTCCCTCCACCGCGGCTATATTACATTTTATTTTTAATATTTGATTTTTTACCATTATTTTGCTGCCACGCACCCTCGTCATTATAATTTTAAATTAACGTGACGAATGCAGTATAATAAAACCAAAACCCAAATCTATTTTAACTCGAACAGCTTTTAAATTTGTCGCAACTAAATTAAAAAATTTTTTTCATCCTTGTTATTTTTTATTTATTTATTTCTTTTATTTTTTTTATTTACAAAAGAAAAAAATTCAATTATAACCAAGTGCTTGTTACGAAGAACTTAATAATAAATCTTGTGAGAGAGAAAAGGAGTAATTCAAGTTAACCATAAAGCATCTTCTTGTTTCCAGTTGGAGTCTGGATTAGCCTGGGGTATCTGCAGTAGATCCAGTGTCTAATCGTAGCATCAGAGTGTATACGAGATGCGGGTCAGACTGTAAATACATACATACACATACCACAAATACGTATATATATATTTATTTATTTATGTGTGTGGATTATTCTCAACCCCAGTTAGAGAAGATCATCAAGCAGCTCACAGAGATCGATGTGTGTCAAAATCTTAGTCGATTGGTTGAGTGATTAACGAGAGTCTAAGTACAACTAATGCCCCGGATAAGACAGCTCTAGAACAAACAATGTCGTGTGTCGTGGGCGGGTACGCCGGCATCATGTCGTCGAGTCAGCTGTTAGCCGTGCAGGTGAGTCCTGTAATTTCTTTTAGAAGAACTCCGATCTATTACTTAACTTTCGGCTTTTAATTTAACAAAATGAATAATGACAAACATATTGCTAATAATCGTTGTCATTGGACAATAATAGTACGACACATTTATATTTTTTGGGCATGAGTTTTCGACAGTTCCATAACGCCGTTTGTCTGCGGTCAGACCACATAATAACCCATGGACAAACTTGTCTGTTATTAATTTGGCAGGTGGCACAGGTGTTGGCCATAACGGGAGAAACAGAAAAAGAGAGAGAGAGAAAAAAGGAGGGAAAGGGGGAGGGAGATATCGAGTTGAAATTACGGCATGTCAAACATTGCCGATTATTGTTAAATATATATAGGCTGTCGGTTGGGCGAAAGTTTATGCGCTGGGGTTGCTTTAGACTTTTTTTTCAATTATAAGTTGTGAGATATGTGCAATGATTTACGTAATAATTTAAGGGAGTGTAAAAATATTTATTTAGTTATAATTTTAATATCTTGTTATCGTGTGACACCTGAAGAGAGTGTGCCCAAGTAAAAAATATTGTTGGCTGGTGCTAATTGGATGAACATAAAAGTTAAAAATAACGAATGCTCTTTATAATTCTTGTGAGCAAGCGGTCAGTGTAAGAGTGGAGAGCCAATTCCACACCTCTTGGGCACTTGGGATGCCGACACGATGTCTACATGCCTTTGGTGGATGATGCCGTTGCGAGGAAATAAACAAAGAAAGAAAGAAAGAAAGAAAGAGAAAGATGAAGAAGGATGTTGATGATGGTGATGATGATGGTAGAGAGTTGTATATAGAATTCGAGTTCTCTTTCTGCTGGCAGGTAGATGTTCGGGTGGTCGTATATCAGAGCGAGAGTTGCCATTGAGAATACGACAAAAATGTTTGCGAGAAACTAAATTACACAATAAACGGCTCGCGTTTTATTAGAATCGAAAGAGCAAAATCTCGTCGGCATGTCATCTCTTGACCGTGTCGTCGTTCTAAAACTTTTATTTACACGGCTCTTACCATCTAAATTATTTATATTTATTTACTTTATTTGTAAACATTATTTTCAAATCCCATTTTACTTTTTTATTTTTATTTTAACCGTTAATATAAAAATGCTTAATGGCATCGAATACACGAATATTAGATTTGAGAATAATAAAAATTCACCATCTACATATTTTATTTTATAAATTTATTATATACGAATCTCTAAATTTTAGAAATAATCCCAACTAAATTGATCTCGACAACCATCTAAATTCAATGTGTGACTCTGGCCTGATGAGATGCCTCGTAAATATCATCGAGGGCTATAAATAATAATTTAAGAGCAACAAGAGGATATATTGTAGAGTTTTGAGCTTCGGATCAGTGTATATATTCACGACAACATATTACACACATATATCTATATATAACACGTTGGTTAGTTATTCGCGATATGCATTCGTCCGCAGTGAGTTAATATAAGACGGGCTCAAAGGCCGTATCGCAAGAGAAGACTAACTAGTGTAAAGATAAATTTCGCTCTAACGATTTGGAGGCGTCTTTGTGACTTACTGGGCGTATACCGGTTTCTTAGGGCGGATTATTATTATACACTTTTTTTTATCATAACCCACCGGGGGTCGCTATCTATATGTACATATTTACAATATTTTATCGATTGATTGAGCTATAATATTCCACACATTTGAATACGTCAGTTTTTAAAAAATTCCTTCCTCGATTACGGTCTTCAGCAAAACAAAATTTCGTATTTAAATATTTCTGAATGGAAACACCTGCAGCGTTCGCGCCTTCTACGAATATATCTAACGTGTAAATTTATCTTAATGCCAATGACATAGATCAGTGAATTATATTTCGGGACTAGACATCAAGCCAAGTTAATTTAAGTAACTGACGCCATCAGTTGTTGTATTCAACCTCTGCTCGGTAACATTTGTGTCTATATCTTTGTATCAATTTTAAAGATCCAGAATGGATTTTCCAAAAGATCCTTGTCGTTTTATATGTATGAATACATATGAAAGTTATATAACTACATACCATTAATCTTGCTTTACTGATTTATCCTTGGTAGTCGCGCAACAGCACGCGCATGCCCTATGTGGTCTAACTTCTTTATAGCTTTCATTATGTATCTAGAAGCAGCTGCTGGGATAAAAAGACATCACACCCCTCTGCAGAGGACGGAACTTGTCTCTTCCTTTACCCGGGCCCCCTCACTCCTCCTCGGGCCCTCATATTCTTTGCCTCAATTTTCATCTCAGCGGGCGTCGCTTCTCAGTCCCCTGAAATTATTATTTCTTCTAAAATCCGTTTTAAAATTTTTTTTTTTTTAAACTATAAGCTGTTCCTTTGGCAGCATTACAACCCAATTTTATTTATCTGTCGCTGTAGTGTGGCGCTGCCTGCCGGCATTCTCGTAAACTTGATGGTGATATAGGCATATATATCTATACACAGATATACAGATATACAGATATATATCTACAGGGTAGATAGCAGCGAATTCGAGTGAAACAGAGGACAAAGGAAATTGGACGGAAGGTTCTATCATTTACACCAATCAATCAGGCACGTACTAGCACTGAATGGCAGTGAGTGCTTCAATTAAATGTGCAATTGATTATCTCGTTTGCTCGTGAACGATGAAGAGAACAGAACGAGTTTAATTTATACTAAAATACCTTGTTACTTCATTATACTGTTAATTAATTAATAATCTCTCATTCACAATTTAATTCTATAACGGATAGATTTATTACAGCTATTCTACTTTTCACTAAGCTTTAACATCCATGCGCGATAGTGATATCTTATTTTATTTAACGCTCAAAATATTCCGCATATTAAATCCCATAAGGTCCCATTAGGACGGCCTATAAAAAATATCCTGATCTAAACGAGCGGAATACTTGGGCTACCGTTTTAAATACCAGTCCTGTAAATATCAATGCTGTGTAGATATAGACATACGCATGTATAAATATATCTCTGGAGAAATATTAAAAATAGTGTCACATCTTCAAGAGTGACTCTCAATAATAATTGTGTCCACGATGAAATAAAGGTGCGTGTATATTATGAGTATGAGAAATAAAACACGAGAGTTAAGGTCAAGATATTAAGATTGTACAATGCATATAACGGACATTCTTGGGTGAGACGTGTGACGTTGAGTAAAAAAACCCGGCGGATAAATCTTTTATTTTCAGTTATTCTTTTATTCTTTATCTCTCGCTGTCCATATACCCACACAGTCCTACACTATAGTTATAGGAGAAATATATACTATCGTAAATGGATATCTGGCAAGATCGGACGAGGCCCACCGATGAGACGGGTCCTAGAGGCGATGTCGGTAGACCACAGATGGAGAAAGGCCTTAATACCGAGATCGGTTCCCGATAAGTATCCAAAGATACGGTTTCGATAAGCCCTTTTACTTAAACTATATATACCTACATCTATATACTTATAAAAAAAATACTATACCGCTGCTTTACGCCCTTTTTTTCGACACGTTTAATCCGCTCTGATGCTCATATGCACCCGGATAATATGACCATTCCTTAGTCCTCGAAAAAAATATTTCAGATGCTTCATTACTAAATATATAGGGAACGGGGGGGGGCAAAACGGGGTATCCCCAAAATCACTTTTGTAAATATAATAGAGCATTATTTTGAATTTTTTTTGTTAAACTTTTTCAAAAATCGTCAGTCGAAAAATGTTGACTTTTTTTTATAATAGAAACTATTAAAAAATTTTTTTCTTTTTTCGAAATTTTGAATATCATTAAAAAAAAAAGATTTTGCGTATTTGAGTCCTCGAAAACTTAATACTTCCTTAAGTACCCCGTTTTGCCCCCCCCCCCCCTCATATATACCTACTTTTTGTAAAATCTACTGCGTCATAATTTTAGCTGTAATACATACCAAAGCGAAGTGAACAAAAAGAAAAAAAAAATAATAAAACAATGTTTTTATCTGAGAAGAATGAGAAGAAGATGAATAAGGAGTTGAAGAGAATAAAGATATGTTATCATTCATGTATCTCGGTACCCTCGTGCCAGTCTCACATTATATTGCAGTTTCATAAAGTCTAGCGGCTTTAACAGATCCACATCCCATGAGGACGCATCATCCCCGCGTCCTCTGTGCTCGTGCGTGCACTTTTGGAAGCCCTACGTGTTTGAATTTCATCTCCCGATCTTAAAAGAATATATTTTCTCTTCTCAGGAGAGCAGCGATCTTACAGAATAACGTTTAATATCACCCAGACAGGCTTGCGCCCATGCTCATAACCACCAAGTCACCGAGTCACGTGTCCTTTATTTATAAACAAAACCTTTCTATGAAAAAGGATAAACAAATAAAAATGACTTGTATTCTCTGGCGCCAAGTGTGCGGCGTGCGTATTAAATAAATATCACGATAAATATTTAGCTCCAATATAAATCTGGAAAAGTCAATTTTTTTATATTTTTTTTTTTTGCTATCAAAATATTCTGATGAATGCAGATACATCACTCGTTCGCTGTCGAATGAATAATATATTCAATAAATAAACATTTTTATTTTTTAGCTATCGCTTTATCTCTAGTGACAGTTTTAGAGTTTTTGAAACGCATTTTCTCGTGATAACACTCGACTCATATTTCTTGCGTCGCGCTGAGTAGAGTAGGAAGTAAAAATGTAAGAAAAGAAAAAAGGGAAGAGAAACTAAATAAATAAAAAAAAAAAAAAAAATAGGTATACACGTCAAGGGAAAAGATGAGTACTGAGGAGAGAATCTCCTTATCGCAACCACATCACGCATCATCCTGTCCGCATTGTGTCCCACTGTGTTGGTCCTTACTTGAGGTTTTTCTTGTAGAAGACTATCTCATCCACATCTGCGCTTACCCCAGAGTACGAAGGCGTGGTGTGTACATCACATTGTGTGCCAGCCAGCCGGGTATACATCAGCAGTAGTGCTAGGTAGCTATAGCTATGATAATAATAATAATAATTTGGAATAACGACAGAGAAAAAATAGGAAGAAGATGAAGAAGAAGAAGTTTAAAGACGCATAGAGTGTACATATCGCTGGTGACATGTCTGTACCTACCTATTTCCTCGGGTGTTTATTCTCTCGGACTACATATACTTGGATGTTACTATCTTGCATACATAGTTCTAGATCATGTGTTTCTTCCCTCTCATACTTGAAGCCAGCACGTGGTACTACGATATGTAGTCTACATACACAGTAGACTAGAGAAAAAGAATGAAAGGAATGAAATCCACAGAAGGGCCTTCTGCGGGCAAAAGGCGGGTCCTTATTTTGAGGATCTCGTTGTCACAAATAAAGGAGACCGAGGGGACTTTGGGGACAATCAGGACCCACTCAAGCTTTCACAGAGGAGAACATATTGTCAACCTATGGTGCACATGCCTCTATGTATTTAACAACAGCAGGTCTGTCGAACTTCCTGTGCTACTGCTACTTCAAAGTACATACACAGGCCATTGAGCTCTATGCGTGGCTACTTCTCATCGTAAACGAACTCACACACTCACGCTCACTGATGAAGTGTACCACCGCCTATATTTTTTTAAATCGTTTTATTTTACTCATCGGAAGATCTATTTTTCTTTTTTATTATTTCTTTAGTCGTTGAGGGCTCGTATCTTGCTTGTGGCGCTCCTCTCCATCAATGGAACCGAGAACCTAAACCGGTATTCATAACTTTTTGCGGTTCGTCTGCCGGCGAGAGGCAATCTAGCTGCTGTCAAATGGTGTGACTGCCAAATCCGGTCGGTGTCACTTGCGCGTCCCGGTAGAGGATGCGAATTCATCGAGATGGGAATAAGTTCTGTACCTCTCGCATCATATTATATGTATAAGTATATATATTCTCTTGTTTTTTTTCTCTCTCTTACTCACTCATGATTTTTTTTAATTTTTAAATCGTTCGCCATCTCCCTATTCCTCTGGGAAAAGGTCACGGTCGATCTTGTGTCGCACGGAGCTCGACAGCGGAAAACGATCTCATCTTACTCCTTTTTTTCGCGGCCATAAAAAAAAATACACAAAGACGTGACAAAAAATTAACTGTTTAAAAAATACGATTCAATAAAAAAAAATAAATAAAATGAGGTTTGTATATTTCTATATAAAATACAATATACACTTTGTGCACAGTGTTTCAATCGTCTTTTTCAGCAGGATTCGCAGAGAGTGTATGTGTAGATTGTTCTCGAGTCTTTGTTTTATCTCCCACAAGATTTGCGAGAACTATCTACGGGATTTCGCACTTTGCCACGATCCTTTGAGACAAACTGTACACTCGTGTGAGCAAGTGAGCCAAGTGCAAGTTACATGAGCATAGAGGCCAACACTGTAGTTGTTGAGAATAGCAACCGCTTAACTTGAGCATTATCGGTTAGAATTCCTGATGCCACCTGTACACTCGGGTTTCACACCAGAAACTCCTTTCTGCGGCAGGTTTCCCGTACGTCTCTCTTCTTTATTACACACACGACAATGCAGCGTGACTTGACACTCTCGGCAGAAATACCCGCGGGTAAATGTTAATGCCGGGCCAGAGATAGTAGACATGAGAAAGAGAACGCACCGTTCCAGTTTCCAGTAAGATCAACCAACACATTGGTTAATTCACCGGTGTAACGACAAAGAGGATACTGGTGCTCTCATCCTCAATGTCGTCTGGTTGTCTTGTCCCTGGAGCCTCGGCTGTTCAAGTCATCGTTCAAGTGCTAGTGAATACGGAGTTTAAATAAGACAGAGACATGGCTGTCCTTAGCGAGCTGGATCATCCATTGTATTCTCAGCAGAGAAACAATCGACGGTATGCACTGAATCTGTCCGTGTCACTGCTCCTCTTATTTTCCAACGTGTATACATACATGTATATATTACATACATATATCTAGACTCGACACTCCACACTCTTGTCTCTGATGCACCAGTTTAGCTCAGCAACTCCAAGAGCACAAGAGCCGAGTATATAGAGCGCGAAAGCGGCGCCTCTCATGCCATTCGCGCCAACGCATTTTATCCAGCAGCAGCAACAGCAGCAACAGCAATACCAGCCTACTCGATATATCGATGCCGAGACATGCACCAGCCCATACTCTGGTCGACACCATTTTATACCCTGATACATCTACTCAGCATGATTGCCGCCGCCATCGCTTCTGGTTCTCCAGTCTTCAGCTCGTGTCCTTCGGTCGTTATATTCCCTCTGGTCTTATATTCACATCGAGCATTCGAGGACTCAGCTCTACAATCGGCTGAGACACCCGAGGCTCTAAATTCGCGCCTCTGCTGCTGCAGTTTCTTTTCACCCTTCTGTTTCTCTCACTACTATTTCATGATACAATGTTAAAGAGAACCACTTTCTTCTTTCTTTCTTTTATTTAAACTCTTTTTCTCTTAGCTCTTTTATTTATTTCAATGCTGCTTCGTATTTTTCTTACTCTGCTACACTTATTTTTATTCTACCCCGTCTTCATCTTCTTTTCATTCTACATTTCGACATTCTCTTGCTTAAACTCGTCTGTATGTGTATGCATCTATATAATACTTCTCTCCGACAGTATTTCTTTTCTCTCAGAGACTCAACATTCTGGTGTTGTTGTGTGCCTGTCCTCGACATTCGCACGTATGCCATCGCACACGAAAACGCCCGGACAGAGACCAACTCGTGGATCTTCCGCCAATTACAGACACGCAGCCTGAATTGTTGTCTGAATTCCCGGGCCTTGAATATATTTATACAAAAGATACACCATGAATAATAAAAGGAAAAAACTATTTTTTTATACGCACCCAGACAGTAATTGAAATAGAGTATGCAATAAAAGCAGCAACAAAAACACGGATAAACCGCCGGTTAAATTAAAGTAAAAAAAAAAAAAAAATTAAACTCGAAATTTTATAAAAAACTTAAAAAATGGAAAGAAACTAACCTAAACATGTATTACAAAGTACATTTTATAAAAAATCAATTTATTCGAAAAAAGTTTAACAATATGTATCACTCAGTTTCGTAGAACAAAATAGACATTTTATGAAAAAACTCGATCCATATTTTAATAAAAAAAATAACGCTCGAGGGGGAAAAAAATACGTAAGTTAGCGAAAGTGCTTATCGCACGACTCGTCGCTCTCGATACTTTGTACCAAACGTTAGCACTCGAAAAAGTCCCTAAGGGGTTTCTTGTATAGTCTTCTATCCGGTGATATAGACTTAAACCGTTCAAGAGGTACCACCTTGCCTTCTTTCCTCTTTCTTCAGACTCGATCGTCTCTTTACTTCTTTTCTATAAAACGGTTGGCTCGTACACTAAACCAGATATCTTCCAAGTACGAAGACACATCTTTATACTCAACTTCAATGCACACTCGGTGATTTATCCACTTGGCTTAATATACTTCGTTTACAAAACAACTCCCATATCCACAATAATACACCTTTTTGTTTACCCACAATAAAAAAACAATGACAGTCATTGATTGTAATAAATTCGCAGCTATTTTTGTTTGTGAACCAATGCGATTTATATACGATTGTCATTCTTCGTATATACTTATAATAGATTCTTTTGTCATGAAACGCTTCCGGCTATCCGATTTTGTCTCAGTATTTTTTTATTCTCCTTTGCTTTGTCCTTTATACTTTTATTTTTTTACTCTACTTAAATTTTTTTTATTTTTTATTTACTTTCGTCATTTCTTTTCTAATGCATTCTCTTTTACTTGCAGCGGTAGCAGCAGTAGCAGCAGCAGAAGGCTCCATTCACTCGCTCAAAGTTAGTTGGCGACGATTCGTCAGCTAAAACTTGTTCAAATAGGATCAATTGATTTTTCGATTCCCTTCAAAAGGATTCTGGCAATTAGAGGAAGAGTATCAACTACATACATAAAAGATACAGATATATGTGAGTACAGATTAATCTCATATATATTTAATACTGTAGAGATAAAATAGGGGTAAGTCTGAGCAAGAAGCAATGAGATGATCCCTTATTCGTATTGAATAGAATGGAGGTTTGCTTTCAAAACCGTAATCAATGGACCGGTGAGCGAACGAGAAAGAGACGGTAGAGAAAAAGTAAATAGAATAAGAGACTCGTAAACTTAGTTCAGAATAATTATCTGGTAGAGAATTGTATGAGAGAAACTCGTTGACTACAATACTAAATTAGATAATCGTTAAGTTGACAGGCTATTGACTATTGAGCTGTACCTTAAAGATGCTGCAGCGATCGATCAGAAAACATAATCACTAGGTATCAATACCAATACAAAATAATACCAATACAAAATAAGTAATACTAATTGACTCGGTTTAAAAATTACACTTATGAATAATTTACACCGAGGATTTTTATACCAAAATTTTTTACAGTGTAGTAGTGCATGAAAAACAAGTACTTGAAAAATTTTCCGACTATTCAGCCTCTTTTTATCACCTGTCGGAGAAACTACTGACTATCTATGACCTGCGCTGCCAGGGGTCAGGTTTTGTTCAAGATCTGACAAACTGGTGGAGGGTAAAATATTATTATGCCAGAGAATCTGGCTCACAACCTAAATGAGATATTAATGTACTCGCGGCCCGCTCACAATGAGTTGGGCACAATCGTTAATTTGACGTATCCCTACAGCATACATATACATATATACATTATAATATATGTACTACTAATATCTACACTGAGTAGAGATATACAGACCAGCTTAGTCTATTTGCTCAGCTTGGATGAAATGCGCCACGTCACGCTGTCATCGCTCGCGACAGGCGCCGTCCTCTTTTTTTACCTTCAGGGGATAGACGACCCCACTCTGTTTGTTAGTGAGATACTGTTAAATATATATATCTGTATCTACATCGGAAAAAAATTTATAAAAAAAAATATGCCTGACGTGTTTGTTCAGGATCTTAGCCTTAAACTGGGGACAATTCACACGAGAGTGCTGTACAAAGTAATTTCGTGTTTATTTTGCGCTTGAAAGTGCGTTGTCCGTATAATCTCCTATAGGGTATTCCCCCATATAGGTAAATGTATATAAATGTGCGTATACCAAGTAGAGTAGTAGTAGACATTTCAACAGACTAGAAATCCGTGTTGAATCGATGAGTTCAACTGTCAACCAGACACTGTCACTGAGACATCTTTTAGGTCTTCTTTACTTTTTATTTTTGTTGAGCTCTGAGGGTTTTCTTTGCTGAGGATTCACTACTTGTCTACTTTATCCTTATACACATTGGTTTTATATATATCTATATATACTTGTGGTGGACAAACAGAGCAGAGCTGAGTACAGGGAGAGGACTCTACTCGGTGAATGACGAAAAATCATTGGGTTGAACGGAGAATAAGAAACTCTGACTGTATATCCAACCAAAGGCTCAGATCTTTGTTATTTATATATCCTGTTATTTATATATTATTTTTATATCCTTTTTGTTTTTTTTTTTTTTCGTCCCGGTTATTTTTTTTATTTTAGCTGCTATTTGGGTTTGTTTTTTATTTATTTCGAGTTTTTTTTATTCCTCGAGCCTTTTATTATACCGCGGATCGTGATTGTACGTCAGTAGAGGGTATTTCGAACCTCGTCTCGTTCATGTGGGAGTTGTAGAAGAGAGGACGGAAGGAATTCGATCCGCGTTGAAATTATACGT
Organism: Microplitis demolitor; assembly: GCF_026212275.2. NCBI lineage: Eukaryota > Metazoa > Arthropoda > Insecta > Hymenoptera > Braconidae > Microplitis > Microplitis demolitor. Next base: position 5,458,240 of record NC_068547.1, on the reverse strand, counting down.
CACCTGAGAAGAATTGCATTGCTAAGGCTTTTAAATAAATTCGTTTTGCTATTTGTGTATGCATATAAATATATAAATATACAGCAGCTTCGATTTGTCGTCGGTGAAATGACAGTTATTGGATATATTGTTTGCATTATGTTTTATTTTTATACTTTTTATACTTCACATTTTCTTTCTTCATTTTGTTGTAGTTTTTTTTTGTTTTTTATCTACATAACTCTTCGTTTATTCGCGATATAACTCCCGCATTATGTATCGTTGTTTTTATATAAAGGCGTCATATATATTTTAGTTTATATTGGCATGTACGGTTTCACAAATCGCAATGTTTTCTATATACATATATATATATATATATAAATAAATATAGTCGAAACTAGTGGCAGAGGGAATCAATAATAAAGTCGCGAGCGCACTGCAAATAACTGTGTGTATATATATCTTTATATGTATATATATAAAGTGGTAGAGACCAATTGGTAAGGATCATAAAATGGCTGGCTGGTATTTGCTCATCTTGTGTTTACTCAATCCTCAAAGTTCTTTTTTGTAGCAATCGAATAAGAGAAAAGAATCTGGGGCCGCGTTTCGCTTCATGAAAACACAATTATTAGAACTCAAACTCTACTCTCTGCTTTACTCTGATCGACCCAGGAGAAAAATATAAGTCAACATCCCCAGTAACTTATGACTTTCATGAAACTTTTTTTTTATTTTAAAAACTAATATATAACTACGTTATTTATTTATCCAACATTGTTTCATTTATGTGTAACTCAGATATCAGTATATATTTTTCGATAAATTTTCAATAGCTTTTTGACCCGTTTCACTTTTAAAGTTACTTCAATAAAATAAAATCTTATAAAGTTTTCAGCTGTTTTAGAATTATTCGAATACTATTCAAATATTGTAAAATTTGGTACATGATATATTGAGAGTATATATATGAGTCGGTGAATTAATTATGAGTCGATGAATTAATTTTAACGGAATTCTGAAGCTTGCCAATACTTGGTCAGTTCGTTTAATTATAATTCTGGCTGGTATGAATTTATAAGATGATTTAATTTTAAATTATTTATGTAACGAACGTTAAGAATAATTTCGCTCAGATCTTATTTTTGGTTTCATTTAATTAAAACCCTTAGAATCTAAGGTATTTATACTAAACAGAAATAAAAGACTTCTTAGTGCAAGTTTTTACTTTTGTCCCGAAAAATTTTTTACTTTCCTCAAGAAATTTTTCGTATTATAAATTAAAAACAAATAATTTTCTTGAACAAAAAAGAATTTTCTAAGCCAAGAAATCCTTTTTTTCCTGTGTATAAATTCCTTTGACAATTACGTAATAATTTTAATTAGCTTTCGAAAACCTAAAACTCGTCAATGAAAGAAAATTTTTTTCTTTTAAATATTTTTAATACGTATCTCAAATTATTTTTCTGGTTTTTGATTAACAACACAAAAAAATAGAAAAGAGTATATCAAGAAATGCACAAAGTTTATATATACTCGTTATTAAAATATTTACCTAAGAACTTTTTAATGGTGGGTATATATATTTTTTTTCATCCAATTTCGTCGTTGACTGAGTTTGGTACACTGAGCCTGTTTCTTGAGTTCCGGTAAGTTAGCTTCTAATTGAACGAGACTCAAGCTCTGGTTTCGATGCATAGAAAGGTAAAGATAGGTCAGCTGGTGTTTCTCAAAAAAAAATCAAATAAAAAAAATAGGAAAACTAATATTTTCAAAGGTGCCTTCGCGCACGGATGGATGGAATGATTTTAACGACATTATTGAGACCAGCTAGGTAAACATAAAACCTTATTCTCCAAGGTAGAAACTGGGATCTTCATTTCTTGGGACAACTATAACATAGTGTAGGTATACACTTGGGGGTAAGAGATCGAATCCCTTTTCGAATTTCAAAGTTATATTCGCCTGCTATGCGTTTTTACTTGTATACTCTACCGTTTCGGGCTGTACCTGAATCCCTCTAGGAAATAGCTACTAAAAATGGCTAGGGGATCTAGTTTAAACGAGTTTATCGCAAGCGTATTTCTTATGATGTCGTAAAATTGAATTTTTATTCTTTCATATGTATGCATACTAGGATGGCTCAGTAAAATTGGCTAATTGTTTTTTTTAAATTTCGTATAAGTTTTCAGTTTTACGCACTTTAACTAAAGAATTTTTTAAATCGAAAATATTTAAAAATGAAATTTTTATTTTTCTCAAATTTCTTTTATTGTTACCAAAAATTTCATAACAAGAAAAAAAATCATCTGGAAATTCCATCTAAAAATATGAAATTTTGAAAGTCATTCGAAAGTTTGGAAATTTTCTGAGTATAATTCTTTATGTTTTCAAATGACTTTTAAAAATTAACATTGAGGCTTGAGTTTTTTTTTTTCTTATCAGTTTACATGATATTTGGATCGATAATAATTTTTTTCATCAATACTTTTATTGAGACGACAGCCGCAAATTTCCAAAATATTACACCTGAAAAATTTCCAGCAATTTTTAAAAATTCATATTTTAGTGTTGCATTTTAAAATCATTTATTTTTCATGTATTATCGGTTTTTTTTCAGCCACTCTAATGCACACATTACATATTACTTTTTCCAATTTCAATCCAATTCAATAACTCGCTATAGCCGAAAAGTTTTGCTAACATGAACAAAAATGTTCTCACAGGCTAATTGACTGTAGGGTTTTTAGTTTTTACAAAAAAGCATATTATTAACCACGTTTTTACTTAGACAGTTATTTTGTGTGCCAAGAGCTGGTTAAAAAATATTAAATGTAAGATGAACTGCGAGCGTGCAAAGTATAATTCTACGTACTTACATGTTTGCCACATCTCGTCAGGAGGAGTCAGAGATGAAGAAGAGCTGATGAAATCTCTATACTCGGCAACTATTTTCTCTCTTGACTCTTTTAACCTCGTGGGTTAAACATAAAGAATAAAATAATAAAAGAAAGAGTTGTTTCATCTAGATAGTTGGAGTTTTAAGAAAGTAAACAAGGGTCAAGTGGGATTTCATTAAAGCTACCTCCTGAATTAACAATTCTAAAATGGTATTACAGTAGTGGTACATTCTCCACAAAATAAAACACAACGATCGAGCTCTCGGAAATATTTAGATTTGTTTTACCTTAAATTTTCGAAAGTCTGCATTTTTATTATTCAGGTTAACCCGAAGAGTATTGATTTATTTCTTTTTAAATCGAGTCCATTTAATTTTACAACGTGTTCTAATTGTCAAAATTGATAGAGTTAATCGGGCAGACATTTAATATACATTATTTAAGTAATCATTTAATAAATTTAAAGCTCAATAAATTAAAGATGACGTAAAATAGCGCATGGCTGTAGGGATGAAATTTAATCAAGTAGACGAGTGTCTATTACATAATCTATATCGGCTTTAAAGTATGCGTTAATATTAAGGGGGAAAAGGGGGTAGAGTATTATCCTGACGGTTAAATCGCCCCCGGCGTCTTCAGGGGTGGTGAACATCACTATATAGGTTCATATCATCAGCAAACTCCAAACTAACCATGCAATATTTACATGCTACAAGTGCAAATGTAAATTCACAATCCGCAAAATATGATACGTTGAAAATCGAAATAGCTGTTAAAAATGCCTCAGGCATTGTATTCTTGTGGTCAGTTAAC